>NC_061121.1:21283641-21583641 GCF_002878395.1 Capsicum annuum | reverse complement strand
GGTTTATTCGAGTAAAGTCCCAAATTTTTGTTGCAACTGTATTTGCTACTAGATTAGCTGGAGCAGCGGTTGGTCGAACATTTTGAGCTACTACGGACTGAGCTATAGTGGTGAATGTAGCTCTAAACTCTGCATGGTATACAGGCTCATTCAAGGGATCTTCCTGAATGGGAGGGGGTGCTTGCTGGTTTCCAGTTCTTCTTATATTAGTTTTCCTTAGAGGCATATTCTGTAAACGGAAAGAAAAGTTATATTAGACAGAGAGTTTAACTTGATCTCCTACTCATTCGTACGATATAAATACTGAAATAAGGGAAATTTCTCCTAAATATCTTGTAGCCTCTTTCCCATAAGTGTAGCGTGCTACACTCATGTACAAGACTCTACTCAATGCGGCTTTCAGACTCTCTAGGACACTTTAAAACCTTAGGTTCTGATACCAAATTTGTAATGATTGGGGAGTACACCTTGGTCTCCACACGGTGCTTACAGTCCCAAGGGACCATAAACTAACCCATGAACTAGTACCTACTATAGGCACTGAGTAAAACTAATAAATAATATATATGTGGAAAATTCAACTGAATACCGTAAGGTTTTAATAACTAAAAGTAAAACTGAAATAACTGTCAAACATGAAATGATAACTGGTAATGTCTGAAATCCTCTAACAACTGAAATAAAAGAGTTGATGGGACACGTCCCAACTAACTCCAAATCTATTTGACGCTAAAGAAAGTGATAAAGATAATGTAATATCTAAATAAGATCATGCCCTCGATAGACGAGGACTCACCACTGTAATATCTATTGATAATATGAGCTATCTAAGTACGATCAAGAATCCAAGCATCTGAACCTATGATATGAGACATTATAGCGCAAGAAAAGACTATGACGTTAGTACGTTTGAATATTCTGGTATGCTAAATGAGATAGGTTGATGTGCATGGGTTTATGTTCATGAGTACTAACTATCTAAATGTATAACACGTGGTACTGAGTAAGAATGCATGAGAACTATAGAGACTGAAACGTATGGCCACGCATAACACAAGTACTGAAGTAATCTATAATCTGTAACACTGAAATCTGATAGCCAATTAGCTGATAAATGATATGCAGTGGTCAAACTAGACTAAACTGAGTAGGGAAACTGAAACTGTGGGATTTTTCATCTAACTAACATGCCCTAACATAGATAACACGCCTCAATATAGACTGATTGTGGTCCAACCTGTAACCCCATTTGGAAGGGTGTTATTACCGTGCCACGGGTACTAACAATGGCTAGGTCCACCCTAATCTGGCAGAAAGACTCATAAAATATAAGTATATATCTACCCTAATTTGGTAGGAAGACAATACAACTTACGATGGCTACATAGTTTTGTAACTCAAGGATTGATACTAAGGGTCACACCCTAAACTTGGCAGGAATGCCCCCATCCTTGAGTTCATTCATTGCTGAATCCTACTCCCAACTGAATAGACACTCATCACTATACTAGGCTAGGCTTGACTAAATTCATACTAGCCATGTTAACTGACCGAGTACTTGTAATGCCCCGAATTTGGTACCCAAAATGCTATATGGTGCTTATGACCTCGAAGGACCACAAGCTAACCCATGACTGATATCTATACTTGTATACTGCATAATATACTATAGAATGAAGAAATATGAACTAAAAGGCCATAAGGTTCAAAACTATAACATAACTGATAAAAATATAACATCTGGATGGGGTATGAAATACACAAAATAACTAAAATAACTGTCTGAACATGATAGTCCGAAAATCCTCTAACTGATTGAATTGTCTGAATAAGGAGTTGATGGGACTTTAACCCAATAAACTCCAACTAATAAATTTATTAATGAGATAATAAAGTACTGATCATGTCCTCAAAAGATGAGGACTCACTACTAACTCTAACTGCTGAGACTGGAATCTACTGATGCTCTAGCGCAAATGCGTCAGTACTTTTAATATACTGGTATGCATGTAAGGTAGGTTGAATGCATGGGGTTCATATGCATGAACAATATTGACTAACTGACTAATATGAACATGAGAATACATGCATGCATACATAACAACTATTTCTGAAATCATGATAACATGAGTTTAATGATATCTAACATGACTAATGAGTGAGTTATGATAACTGATAACATGAGTGACTGTATCTGATAGTCCTGAATCTGATGGAACTAGCTGAGTTCTGTACTGTATCTGAGTTGACTGTATCTGACTGTCCTGAATTTTGTAACATAAAACTGTGGAAAGTAGTTATCTAACTGACATGCCCCTAATATGCCATTATGGCTGAGTTGGGGTCCAATCTGTGCCCTAATTGGAAGGGTATCAATACCGTGCCACTAGTAAGGATAAGCTGTGGGTGACCCTCATCTGATAGTGTCCCCAAAAGAAAATAGTGGAACCCTTATTTGAGAGTGCTTATCAACCGTATCAACCCTTATTTCAATAGTGCTGATGTCTCAACCTATGCTGGCTACATAGTTCTGGAACTCAAGGATGATTTCTAAGAATCACACCCTCATCTGACAGTGTGTGTTCCTATCCTTGGGTTCACTCGATGCTAATTTATAATCCTATCTAAATAGAAACTAAACATGATAAACTAATCTAACTATGGACTGGTTTTACTGAATTCCGTTAACTAATGGAATACTACTGATATCTGAAATTGACTGAAATTACTGAGACTACTAAATTACTAAGCTTTCCTAAGTCAAATGACTGATTGAGTTCTATGAATCATGGATTGACTGAGGATATCATGAAAACATGACACTGACTCTAAGCATACAACTAAGCTGTCGGGTACAAGTACCCCTAGGACTTGATGGAAAGAAACTGACAAAGCATGGCTTCTTGAATACATGACCAACATTGCAATCTATAATTTATTTATTGAGGCAATTCATCAAACATATGATATGCATAAGCTTGTACATAAATGGGGATTTCATAATATCATACTAGTTGGACATTTTTCCTTCATCTAGGCATTTAATCAAACACATGGTAGGCATAGTATATGTAGACAACATTATTCAACAATTAAATATCATGATTCAATTCTAGTTTCATCATTCAAGGGTTTAATCATAGGTTTACATGAATCTACATCTATACTAATCAAATCCACATAAAATTTATTCCCCAATATGGAATAGAATTTAATTACTCATTATAACCATGAACAAGAGCAGCCCAATCATGAAATTCATAAAGGAAATCCATAACCTTAAACTTTGAAAAGAGATTCTTGGGCTTCATGGATGAAAGGAGTCCATGAATGAACACTATGCATACCTAGGTTGAGTTTCTTAAAGTTCTTGAACGTGAAGAATTTGAATCTCTTAGTTCTTGAAGAAGATTTGGATTTTGTTCTTGGGAATTAGTCTTAGAGAGAAAACCCTAATTTTGTTATTGTATATGGATAATGAATTTCAGAGCTTTGGTCGGATATAACTAGGTATATAAACGGGTGGTTAAAGACCAAAAAGCCCCTTTAAAAATGGATTTAAAATAACTGAATGGAACAAGCAACAGTAGGTGCGACGGTCCGTCGCTGGGTCGACGGACCATCAGACTGACCATTGCACTGGGACCAAAACTGGAACTTACTACCTTGGTACGATGGTGGGGTGCGATGGTCCATCAATCCTGATTGTCTCTTCTAGGCAGAATAGGGCTTCACTATTTCTTTTGTGATGACTGAGCGATGGTCCGTCGCTAGTTTGACGGTCCATCGGCCTGGGCCGTCGATCCAGGGCAGAAGGGAGTCACACTACCTTGCTGTGATAGTCATGGGCAATGGTCTGCCGCTAGTCCGATGGTCCGTTGGCCTCACCATCGCACCTTGGCAGTTTGACTTCCTTCTGTATTTCAACCATAACTTTCTCTTCCGATGTCGGATTTTGATGAAATTGCTATCAATGGAAAGCTTATTCAATTTCTCACATGAAAAAAATTGAAAATATTGAAAACACCACATGTACAAAAGTGGATTCATATTTCATAGAAATCTTCCAACATTCTTGGGATAATTTCAAGCAAGAAAAAAATATGGGGTATTATAGGATTACTGCTCATGGAATGATTGGGATGCTTCTATAACTACCAATAACTAAGTAAACAACTAGATTTTGGGTATTATAACCCCTAGAACTCGATAACATTGACAATATAACCATACTACAACTTTAGGATCAAACCAGGTAGCCTTTATTCAAAATTTATTTACCTAGACATTTGTCAAACACATTATAGGCACAATATTATTAATGGGAATGGTTGACATGCTAAAATATCATGAATTCATTATTTAATTCACAATTTAGGGGATTCACATGATACTTACAACAACCAACATACATTTTAGTTTGTTTTATATGAAATACATATATTCATCACTTGACATTCAAATTTCAACACATACATTGGCATAATATGATTTAAATTAACAAGATTCATAACTTATGATTTAAAAGAGATTCTTGAACTCCAAGGGTGGAAGAAACCCAAGGATGAACACCGAACATACCTTAGTTGATGAATTCATGAGAGTTGTTAGTGAATTTTTGAAACTTGGCCATGAACTTTGATGATCATAAGGTTTGTTCTTGGGAGGATTTTGGTGAAAAGTGACCAATTGTTCTATTTAGAGCTATAATCCTGTGTTTGAGATCATTTGGGTGAAGGGAAAATAACCCTTTTGCCCTTAAAAATGTGGAATAAAATTGAAAATCACACAGGGCACGATGAATGCATTTCGTAAGCTCCAGTCCACCGAAATGGACTATACGCCGCAGGCTCTATCGTGGGCTCTCCCCATGGGTGAAATGAAGGGCGCGCCGCAGGCTAATTGTGTGATTCTTCTATTTTGGACATCCAAACACGTCTTTATGATGGCCCAAAAATTCTGAAACTCACCTGAGATGCACTATTGACTTCCCCGATCATGAATCAACTTAAAACCTAACTTTCCAATGTCGAGAAGAGAAAAAATGAATTCATCGAAGTTTGAAGGTTTTAAAATGACTAATTCGTAATACTTATTGATAATTTCTAAGTCCTTGACCCCTTTAACATGCAAGGGTGAGCTTAAACAAGCTAGGATTTTGCAGGGTTTTATAATATCTCCCTTTTGGGAATATTCATCCTCGAATGAGATTGATTAAGGTGGGAAATATAGAAGTACTGAGTTTCATGCTGATTATACATAACTAAAGACATGATAGCATGATTGATTCTGAAACAATATGTTTGATTGAATTGATTCATGAATGCATACAATGACATGGAGATGAGCACTTGGCTTGGACTAAAAATAAAAGAGAAGATCTATAGAAAAAAATGTTACCTTGAACTAAGTTTGAGATCATGGAGAAGAGGTGAGGGTACTTGGTATGCATATCTGCTTATGTTTCCCTAGTGGATCCCTCAAATAACTAATTCCTCAAAAGAACCTTAACCAAGGGAACTTTTTTGTTCCTTAGTCTGCAAATCTGACGATCAAGAATTTCAACTGGAACTTCTTTGTAAGATATATTGTCTTGAACGTCCACACTCTCAAAGGGGACTACAATCGGTGGGTCACCAATGTACTTCTTTAACAATGAAACATGAAATACTGGGTGTACTGATGCTAAGTCTGTAGGTAACTTAGGATCATAGGGTACCTTTCTAAAGTGGCTTATAATTTTGTTGGGGATAATATATCAGGTACTGAGCTTCCCCTTCTTGCTAAACCTCTTCATTTCCTTCATAGGAGAGATCTTCAAATATGTCCAATCTCTAACCTCAAACTCAAAATCTTTTCTCCTCACATCTACGTAGGATTTCTATTGACTTTGGGCTATCTTAAGCCTCTCCCTGATTAACTAAACTTTCTCTAAAGCATCAAACACCAAATTAGGCCCGGTTAACACAACCTCAACTACCTCAAACCAACCAATTCGAGGCCTATATCTCCTACTATAAAGATCCTTAAATAGAGCCATCTGAATGCTTGAATAATAGCTATTGTTATATGTGAACTCTATCAAAGGAAAGTGATTATCCCAGCTACATCTAAAGTCGAGGACACACGATCTCAATATGTCCTCTAGGGTCTGAATGGTCCTCTCCGCTTGACCATCCATCAAAGGGTGAAAGGCTGTACTGATGTGTAAGACCCTGTAAATTTTCTTAGTTATTAAAACTCTTTAAAGTATGTCAAGAGAAGCTCCAACACTTGGAAAATTTTGGCAAAGTGTTAAGACTTAGTCTATTTTAGCCTTACAAATTTAGCATTCCTATTTTGTTACCTTTACATGCTTAAAGGTTTGATATTTAAGTTAATCCATGCTCAAGAATGTCAATAAGGGTTCCCGGATGAGTTTTGGATTTTTTGGACCTCATTCAAACTAAGTTCCAGTGCCCAAAATAGTAGACCAATGCGATCTTGGCGCATCGCATCGCCTATCGCGTTGGACAGTATTTTTGAAGGACTGCCAATCAAAATTTCTGAGGCTCATTGTGATCACAGTGCGATACATCGGGTATTGCATCGATGCCATTGACGCGCTGCGTCGACAGCACGTCAGTACCCAGTTATTGGTTATTAAAAATAGCTGCGACCCCAGGGTTATTTTAGTCTTTTTACCACTCTTATATAACCTAATAACACGAGATTCAGCTATTGTTTACCCACATATACTAGTTTTCTCTTAATTTTCCTCTAGAACACGCTTAGGGTTTTCAATTGAAGATCCAAATTCAATAAATTCCACCGTCAATCTTCATAGAATCAAGAACTAAGGTATGTTAGATGTTGATTCTTGGGTTCATTTCACCCAAGAAGTTCAAGAATCCTTTTTAAACTTATAATTTGTGTATTTATGAGTTTTCATTATTTATGTGAATTGAAATTCATGATTATGTGTTGTTGAGTTTTAATTCATGATTTAGACTACAAGTTTCAAGGATTGATTTTAGTATGTGGTGAATTTCATGATATTCATAATAAACCCTACTAAATGGATGTTGATTGATGTAACTATGTTAATGGAGTGTGTTGAATGTTGTGTGACCAAAGTATGCTCCCCATATATTTGATAAAATGCTTATGTGACGGAAATACAGTCATTATAGTATGTTGACAAGAAATCCTCAATTGTGTATAAGTTAATGCATGACAAGTATTAGTTGACAAGCCTTAATGAATGAATTATGATATGTTGCATGCATTACTACTCATGTTCATTCCTTATTGAATGAATTATGAGATAATAGTATGCACTCCCTATACATTTACATGTTTAAGACTTCCAAATGCTTGAAGAGATGCCTCATTGATTGTGTTGTGAATGATAGCCTATTGCCATGTTATGTATGAATTTTCCTATCTTGTAATATTTATGTTATCAAGTCCTGGGGGTATTTATACCTGACAAATTAGCTTCTTGACTAGAACCAGAGTCAGTTTCACGATAATCTCAATCATGACATGATTATGTAATACCCCGATCGTTTCTTAAGCCTAAATCCCTCTTTTGAGTGAATGTGGATGACTTCCAAAGTTATTGTTGTTTATATCATGTTTTATTTTCCTAAATTTCACTTTCTATTATGTGGAGAATTGGATAACCTATCAATCAACATAAGATTCAGCCGAATCAGACACCCGGTGAGGGAGTTAGAGCCATTTTGTAATACCCCGAGACTCTAAACAATAGTGCAACCATGAATCAAGCTCATGATAAATAAATTATAGTGATTTGGTTGTTGTCTAATCAAGGGTGATGAGTATTAAGGCATCAAAGATGTTCTAGCGATTAGGTGAATCAAAATATTCTTTACCGATTTAATTTTTGAAAAGAATTTTTCCCTATCCAACTTCAAATGTTCATATATCACATTATACTATGAATCATTGATCCCATTACCTACCTAAATATAGATAATTAATTAGCTTTCCAGCGATATCAATTTCATCAAAATCTGATTCGGAGCAAAGAGTTATGCTTATTTTAGTCCAGCATGTCAGCCTAGAAACTTTGTGATGACCTTTTGTGATGACTTGTCACAAGACTGATGGCTTGTCACAAAATGTTATCACCTTAAGGTATAAAATAAGAAAAAACAACCTTTTGTGACGGCTTGTCACAAAATATCGTCAACCTTAAGCCAAAAATCATAAAATCCACCCTTTTTGTGACGACAATTCATGACAGACTATCATGGGCCTAATGGCTTGTCACAGATATCGTCAGCTATTTTTTTCACCAATTAAGGGATGTTTTTGAAAGAGCATTTTGGTCATCTCCGCCCATTTTGGTAATATATATATATATATATATATATATATATATATATATATATATATATATATATATCCAAGTAAAGAAGAAAGTTCATTTTCTCTCATTTCTCTTCCAAGAAAAATCTACAACTAGGGTTTGTTCCAAAATCATAATCAAATCTTCCACAACAAAATTCAAGAATCTTCTAAGGATTTCACCACGTTTTTCAAGAATCAAGTTCTGCAAGTCAAAGGCATCAAGAACTTAGCTCAAAAGTGTGAAGAGGAGTTTCCAATCAAGCTTGCTTATCTTAAAATCATAATCCAAAGTATGTGGGGTTAGAACAAGAACACTTCCTTTGTTCTTGTGCTCAAATATTTAATTTCTACTATTAAAATTTATGATTTTTCAAAGTGCGTTTACACCCAAATTACTTTATTAATGATTTATGATATTTGAGCTATTCAAGATTGATACACATGACTATTTCATCATTTTATTTTTTAAATTGAGAACTTATGCCATGATTTGAATATTGTTATTATAGGTTGATGATTTCCGAATGATTTGAGATAAGAGTCATGATTTAAGCTTTTCTATGAGAAGTTTGATTATTGAATATATATATTGATATTTAAGCTTGAGAGTCAAGAATGAGTTCTATGATATTTTGTTAAAGTTTTTGATACATGGTTATTTTTCAATTTCCAAATTTTGACTTGATATTTAATATTGTGAATTTTATGTTTCTACCATGAGTTGGTATTTCAAGTGCTTTCAAGACATGTGTCAAGCTTTAAGCTTCCTTATGACAAATTGGATTATTGAGTATATTGATTCATGAGATTGAGTTGTTACAATGAGTCTTGATATTTCCTCACAGTTATTGATGTTGCCATGACTTAAGTAATTGATACATTTTGATATTGAGAAAGATTGATTTGATTTGCGTTGAGTTAGGAATCCACAAATTGATTATGATTTGATAAATGAGAAAGAGATTTGATTTGGTCTTCATGATAGACCCTTGTGATATTTGTGGTAGATTTTCTAATGCATTCTGAGCTTGTGTCTGGGAGTAGTATTTAGCACTGAGTGAAAAATATGGTATTTCTCTCGAAACTACGTGCCACTGTAGGATTGATATTGATAATTATGGGTCGGAGTCCGAGTATGAGATTGTGATCACTAAATTTTGGTTGTACTCCCTGGCAAGAGTACGACGCTCCCTCTAATGTGGGGTTCTCTCCTTAGGAGGGCAAACCGTTGGACTTTATGTTGCTCACATGGTTTATGTCAGTTATAAGAACCTTGCAAGTCCATAAGAGTTCAAGTTTCATGAGTTACCGAGTCACTCTAAGTCATGAGTTAAAGAGTTTGAGTTGAGTATAATGATTTATGAGATATATAATGCTTGCATTACTATTGATGATTTACAAGGAATATATTTCAGTTAATTCAAGCAAAGAAAGTCGTTATCGTCAGCATGCATGATTTTCATAATCATTTATGATACTATTTATAATATTGCATTGCACCCTCACATACTAAGTACATTCCTTAAAGTACTGACCCCCATATATTTCTATGTGCTATGGTGTCTTATAATGTAGGTACAAATTGTAGCGCAGTTACCACAATCAGTCAGTCTGGTGCTCCCAGTTAGCAGGTGATGAGTCCATTTGTTTCGAGGGCTTGAGTTGGTTATACAGTTTCAGAAGTATTGTATTTTCTTATTTTAGTTGATAGAGCTTAGATAGTTGGGAGTCATGACCCAACTATCTAAAGTTAGTACCAGTAGGGGCTTCATAGATAGTCAGTAGAAGCTGATGTATTCAGTTTCAGTTTTGTTTGGTAAAAGTAGTGTTGTATAATCTTGTAAAGTTTATGTTTATATTGATCAAGTTCAGAGAAGTTCTATGTTTTCACTGATTTTATATAGATTTAAGTATTTTATCGAGTTATTTATGAGTTATGCCAGTAGGAGGGTTAGCTTGGGGTCACTTGTGCCCCTAAGCATTGTGTGATGTCTTGGGACCTAATTTTGGGGCGTTACAAACTTGGTATCAAAGCACAGAGTTCAAGTGTCCTAGGGTGCCTATAAAGCTGTGTCTAGTAGAGTCTTGCAGAATGGTATGGAGACGTCTGTACTTTTCTTTGAGAAGCTACAAGATATTTAGAAAAGGTCTCCATTCTTTCATGTCTTAGATCGTGCTATAGAAAGGTTCTTTGAGAAACTTATGCAGATTCTCATCCTTCTCTATTCAGGGTATCCCCGCCTTATTTTTGAGGTATTAGAGACAGTCGTGCTTAAGTCTTTGCAGATAGTACTTTCTTAAGTAGTCTCCATAGATAGTTACAGAGTTTTAAATAAGCTAGAAAGTATATTATTAGTGTCTTATCGTGCCTTGCTTATGAATTGTCCAATAAGACTAAGTCAGTTGCACTTCTAGATTCCTTCTTAGAATCCATAATGATAAGCTATACATCCTTATCTTTGTACTATTCTTGAGGTAACATGATCTGCAGGTTTTAATTTCCTTCCTTTACAATGCCCTTAGACTTGTAAGTGAGAAATTTTAGAAGTCTTATAAAGCAGCCTGAGAAGAGCTTACCAACGTGTTATAAGTTTCCTAAGTTCAATGTTATGCCCTCTCCCTTATGATTCATTCAGTTAAGACAGAGTAAGATGTATATTGTTAGATTATCGAATATTGTATGGCAATTTTCTACCTCTCATAACCTTGTTATCATCATAATGTTGGAACTGAAAGTCTAGTGAAGCCGTGTGGGGCTCTTTCAATTCACTAGTATAATTGCTTTGTTATCCATCTTAAATTCTTTTACAAAATGCAAAATCAAAGACTAGTGAAGCCGGGTGAGGCCTATTTTGATTCACTAGCGACTCTTTATGTATCTTATTTCCTCGTGCTAGTTGGAACTGTGCTTAGAGGTGTAGTGGCAAGAAAGGTGGAAAGTGTGATTTATTGGAAGTATGTATAGCTGAGCCTGCTGCATGTGATCGAGTTAGTGATGAAGTGATATTATTCTTATGTGTTAGCTCATAAAAGAAAGAGAAGGAGTTATTGGTGGAGGTAAATAATAGTTTTCTTAAGGTATGAAAAGAGTTGTTGACGGTGTGTTGCACAAGATAAGTATAGGTTATGGATGAGGATACTTAGTGGATGCGTGTTGTTAACTTAGGTGCTCCTGACATTGCAAGGGAAGTTAAGTTGAGGCTTAGAAAGTTATGAACTAAGTTAAGCTGTGTATGAAGGTTAAATAGTAATGATGGGTAGAAGAGGGTCATGTTGATGGATTATAAATGAGAGAGGCCATATAATTATGACCAATTATTGTTATTAGGGGGTTTAAGTAGGCTAGTGCTTATTGATATTTTGTTTTATAGTTTCCAAGTGAGAATTATGTGTGTGAGATGGAGTTGTAAGTTATGCCGAGCGTTAGGCGTTAAGCTGGGATGATTGATGGCTATAAAGGTGGTTGTGATGATTTCTTGGTTAATGGTGGTAGTTATAAAGAAGTGATCTAATGGGATTGGACAGTGTATATAAGTGCTTGAGTCTGATCAACTTGTAATTAAGTATGATTTTTTGTTCTTGGTGAGAAATCTTGCCTAAGGTACTATGGGGCTGCTTTATTTTCTAGGGTCATTGTATGTGACGTAATTAGTAAGTGCCGTGGAGTTTCTAGGTGGAGGAAGACTAGTTAGGTAATGAACGATGTTCCTAATAATTGAGTCAAGGAGTGTGATGGCTTTAGTCTAAGGGGGAGATAGTAGAACAAGTAACCAGGTTAGGTTGTCAGGTTCTAGTGAGTGTGCCAGTAAGTTATGGAACAACTGTGAGAAGGGATACTACTCAACCCATTTTATTTTAGTATATTTAGTCATTCCAGTATTCATTCATGCTTTGCATTTTGATTCCATGATCATGATTCATGTCCAGGCATGCCATAAAAAATCCTATCCTCACTTAGTTACCGAAATGTGAAGTTTCAGACCTTTCACTGATTGGAATCACATTTCATAGTTATGAATTCCCGATTTAGGTAATGTAATGCATGACTTATGTACTCAAGTTTTGTGACATGTTCAGTTCCAATGTTCAAGCGCTACTTTTAATAATCAGCAAAGAAAAGAATTCAGACTTATATCGTACATGTCCCTGGGCCGTATTTCTTTGATTGGTTTATGATGTTAAATCCTCTATTCCTCAAGCCTCAGTTGAGTGTCAAGTTATTCATGGCATCTATTCATGTGTCAGATCCTCATGCACTAATCTTTTAGTTATCTTTCCTTACCCAAGATAGTAATGGTGAATAGTTGTTTAGTCGGAAGAGAGGAGATATTTCCTTATCAATGATAGAAGGTGGCATGCCTACTTTGGCTTGGTGGTAATATAAAGTAAGATTGAGGATAAGTCTTTGATACATGTTATGGTTAGTTGAAGTTTAAATTGTTATGATTGGGAAGATTGTGGTTTGTTCATTTTGTGTAATTCCATAAGTTGGAAGGATTATTGGAGTGAAGCGTTTATGTAGGACTTGATTAGATAGGAGTATGTCAGGTGTGCTTGAGGTGTGCATGGAAATTTTTCTTGATAAGAGGTATGTAGGGTATGAAGATAGGCTTGAATGTCGTGTTTGTGTGCATGCGGATGGGTGCCTTGCAAATTAGTAAATAGTTAGTACTAGCTGGATTGGAGTTGTCGAAGTGGTAATGAGAATTACTCTTGAAGTGAGAGTTCATAAGAATGTAGATGTGTGGGAGCTCTTGATTCAAAATGGGGTTATGTGGCAAATCTTGTGGTTCTAGGTTAGGCATGAAGACGATGAGGGGGTTTGGTTCGAGGGGATATAAGTAGATAATAGTCGAGAGAGTGGTTGAGAAGTATGGTTGAGTTTGAGCGGAAGGAGTTGCCTTGCTTACAGCTTAGTACTTTTATCCTGACTTATGATTCATAGGTTTAGGTTTCAAGTTATGGGATTATGGTAATTCTATGATCTCTGATTCAGATGTCTTGTTTAGATCTTGCATAAAGTTCTTTGCTCCTTCTGACCATTAGAATTCCTTGGGAGGGTGTTGAAGAAATCCTCTACTTAAGTATGAGTATCTAGTACGATTCAGTTTGCATAGTTAGCAACCCAGTTTTTAAAATTTGACAGATAGATTTCTATGGTCTTTTATTTTTTTGAACTAGTCTGGTTTTACCACTCGAAGTTTCATAAGTACGGGCAATCTAGTAAGTAGTTTCTCGCACCCAAAATCTACGAATTTAGTTCAATATATGTATCAGGCATCAGTTTCAGATTTGGATATATAATTGTGATTCAGTCTGTAAGCATTCATTGAACAATCTTTGTTTTCCAAGTATTCTAATCCAGACAATGTAATACCCATTGTGTAGTCTTATCCTTGTTTCTCATGACGTATGCCTGCATAAATTATCTCTTCGCCTTCTATGATTACGATTGCACCCTTATCACATCAAGTGAATTCTAAACTCTCAGCATGAGCCCGCTCTTTAATATAATCAAAAGGCAAATCAGCTCAAATTCAGTCGAGAATTACAGTTGTCCTCTATCTTATATTTTCTAGTCTCGGATCCAGCGGTATAGCTATTCTCATCATGAGTTTATACATTCAACGAAGTACTTCAAAATTTAGAAAGATATAGATTCAGATTATTAAGTTCTTTCAGCTGTGTGTCTTCAGTTTTCTCTGTATTCTTGGCCAAACAGCAACATTTGAGGATGAATATTTCCAAGGGGGAGATATTGTAATACCTTAATCATTTCTTAAGCCTAAATTCGTATTTTGAGTGAATATGGATGACTTCCAAAGTGATTTTTGTTTATATCATGTTGTATTTCCCTAAATTCCACTTTCTATCATGTGGAGAATTGGATAAGCTTTCCATCGACATAAGATTCACCTGAATCAGACACCCGGTGAGGGAGTTAGAGCCATTTTGTAATACCCCGAGACTCTAACCAATAGTGCAACCATGAATCAAGATCATGAGAAATAAATCATAGTGCTTTGGTTGTTTTCTAATCAAGGGTGATGTGTTTTAAGGCCTCAAATATGTCCTAGCGATTAGCTGAATCAAAACATTCTTTACCGATTGAATTCTTGGTAAGGATTTTTCTATATCCAACTTCAAATGATCATATATCTAGTTATACTACGAATCATTGATCCCATGACCTACCAAAAGATAGATAATTGAATTAGCTTTCCAACGATACCAATTTTGTCAAAATCCGATATCGAAGCAAAGAGTTATGCTTATTTTACTCCAGCGTGTCAGCCTAGAAACTCCGTGATGACCTTTTGCGATGACTTGTCACAAGCCTGACGGCTTGTCACAAAATGTCACCACCTTAAGGTAGAAAGTCACAAAATCCAACCTTTTGTGATGGCTTGTCACAAGTTTGACGGCTTGTCACAAAATGTCGTCAACCTTAAGCCGAAAATCATAAAATCCACCTTTTTTGTGATGACAATTCATGACGGCCTATCACGGGCCTGACGGCTTGTCACGGATGTCATCAGCTATTTTTTTCCAACAATTAAGGGACATTTTTGCAAGGGCATTTTGGTCATTTCTGCCCATTTTGGTCCTTTATATATATATATCCAAGTAGAGAAGAGAAGTTCATTTTCTCTCATTTCTCTTCCAAGAAAGATCTACAACTAGGGTTTCTTCCAAAATCATAAATTAAATCTTCTACAACAAAATTCAGGAATCTTCCAAAGATTTCACCAAGTTGTTCAAGAATCAAGTTCTCCAAGTCAAAGGCATCAAGAACTTACATCATAAGTGTGAAGAAGAGTTTCCAATCAAGCTTGCTTATCTTAAAATCATAATCCAAGGTATGTGGGGTTTGAACAAGAACACTTCTTTCATTCTTGTGCCCAAAGATTTAATTTCTACTATTGAAATTCATGATTTTGCAAAGTGAGTTTTCACCCAAATTACTTTATTAATGATTTATGATATTTTAGCTATTCAAGATTGATGCACATGACTATTTCATCATTTTATTTCTTAAATTGAGAACTTATGCCATGATTTGAATATTGTTATTATAAGTTGATGATTTCCGAATGATTTGAGATAAGAGTCATGATTTAAGCTTTTCTATGAGAAGTTTGATTATTGAATATATATATTGATATTTAAGCTTGAGAGTCAAGAATGAGTTCTATGATATTTTCTTAAAGTTTTTGATACATGATTATTTTTCAATTTCCAAATTTTGACTTGATATTTAATATTGTGAATTTCATGTTTCTACCATGAGTTGGTATTTCAAGTGCTTTCAAGAAATGTGTCAATCTTTAAGCTTCCTTATGACAAATTGGATTATTGAGTATATTGATTCATGATATTGAGTTGTTACAATGAGTCTTGATATTTTCTCACAGTTATTGATATGTCCATGACTTAATGAATTGATACATTTTCATATTGATAAAGATTGATTTGATTTGAGTCGAGTTAGGAATCCACAAATTGATTATGATTTGATAAATGAGAAAGATATTTGATTTGATATTCATGATAGACCCTTGTGATGTTTGTGGTGGATTTCCTAATGCATTTTGAGCTTGTGTCTAGGAGTAGTATTTAGCACCGATCGGGAAATGTGGTATTTCCCCCAAAACTACGTGCCACTATAGGATTGATATTGATAATTGTAGGCCGGAGGCCGAGTATGAGATTGTGATCACTAAATTTAGGTTGTACTCCCTGACAAGAGTACAACGCTCCCGTCAATGTGGGGTTCTCTCCTTAGGAGGGAAAAACGTTGGACTCCATGTAGCTCACATGGTTTATATCGGTTATAAAAACCTCCCAAGTCCATAAGAGTTCAAGTTTCATGAGTTACCGAGTCATTCTAAGTCATGAGTTAAAGAGTTTGAGTTGAGTATAATGATTTATGAGATATATAATTCTTGCATTACTATTGATGATTTACAAGGAATATATTTCAGTTAATTCAAGCAAATAAATTCATTATCGTCAGCATGCATGATTTTCATAATCATTTATGATATTATTTATAATGTTGCATTGCACCCCACATAATTAGTACATTCCTTAAAGTACTGACCCCCATATATTTCTATGTGCTATGGTGTCTTATAATGTAGGTACAAATTATAGCGCAGATACCGCATTCAGTCAAGCCGCCGCTCCCAGTCAGCAGGTGATGAGTCCTTTCGATTCGAGGGCTTGAGTTGGTTATACAGTTTGAGAAGTATTATATTTTCTTATTTTAGTCGATAGAGCTTAGATAGTTGGGAGTCATGACCCGGCTATTTAAAGTCAGTACCAGTAGAGGCTTCATAGACAGTCAGTAGAAGTTGATGTATTCAATTTCAATTTCGTTTGGTAGAAGTAGAGTTGTAATCTTGTAAAGTTAATGTTTATATTGATCAAGTTTAGATAAGTTCTATGTTTTTGCTGATTGTATAGAGATTTAAGCGTTTTATCCAGTTGCTTATGAGTTATTCAGTAGGAGGGTTAGCTTGGGGTCACTTGTGCCCCTAAGCATTGTGTGACATCTCGGGACCCAATTTTAGGGCGTTACAAACTCGGTATCAGAGCACAGAGCTCAAGTGTCCTAGGGTGTCTATGACGTCATGTATAGTAGAGTCTTACGGAGCGGTACAAAGATGTCTGTACTTTTCTTCGAGAGGCTACAAGACATTTAGAAAAGGTCTCCATTCTTTCTTGTCTTAGATCGTGCTATAGAAAGGTTCTTTGAGAAACTTATGCAGATTCTCATCTTCCTCTATTCAGGGCACCCCCTCCTTATTTTTGAGGTATTAGCGTCAGTCAAGCTCAACTCTTTGCAGATAGTACTTTCTTAAGCAGTCTCCATAAATAGTTATAGAGTTTTAAATAAGCTAGAAAGTATCCTATTAGTGTCTTATCATACCTTGCTTATGAATCGTGCAATAAGCCTAAGTCAGTTGTGCTTCCATATTCCTTTTCAGAAGCCATAATAATAATCTATACTTCTTTATCTATGTACTGTCCTTGAGGTAACATTATCTATAAGTTCTTATTTCCTCCCCTGACAATGCCCTTAGACTGGCAAGTGAGAAATTTCAGAAGTCTCACAAAGAGGACTGAGAAGATCTTACCAATGTGTTATAAGTTTCCTAAGTTCAATGTTATGCCCTCTCTCTTATGATTTATTCAGTTAAGAAAGAGTAAGATGTGTATTCTTAGATTATCGAATATTGTATGGAAAGTTTCTACCTCTCTTAACCTTGTTATCATCATGATGTTAGAACTGAAAGTCTAGTGAAGCCGTGTGGGGCTCTTTCGATTCACTAGCATAATTGCTTTGTTATCTATCTTAAATTCTTTTTCAAATTGCAAAATCAAAGACTAGTGAAGCCGGGTGAGGCCTATTTTGATTCACTAGCGACTCTTTGTGTATCTCATTTCCTCATGCTGGTTGGAACTGGGTTTAGAGGTGTAGTGCCAAGAAAGGTGGAAAGTGTGATTTATTAGAAGTATGTATAGCCGAGCCATTTGCATGTGATCGAGTTAGTAATGAAGTGATATTATTCTTGTGTGTCAGCTCATGAAAGAAAGAGAAAGAGTTATTGGTGGAGGTAAATAATAGTTTACTTAAGGTATGAAAAGAGTTGTTGATGGTGTGTTGCATAAGATAAGTATAGGTTATGGATGAGGATACTTAGTGGATGCGGGTTGTTAACTTAGGTGCTCCTGAGATTGCAAGGGGAAGTTAAGTTGAGGCTTAGAAAGTTATGAACTAAGTTAAGCTATGTATGAAGGATAGATAGTAATGATGGGTAGAAAGGGGGCGTGTTGATGGATTATAAATGAGAGAGGCCATATGATTATGACCAATTATTGTTATTAGTGGGTTTAAGTAGGCTAGTGTTTAATGACGTTTTGTTTTATAATTTCCATGTGAGAATTGTGTGTGTGAGGTAGAGTTGTAAGTTATGCTAAGTGTTATTCATTAAGCTTGGATGATTGGTGGATATGAAGGTGGATGTGATGATTTCTTGGTTAATGGTGCTAGTTATAGAGAAGTGATCTAATACACTTGGACAGTGTATGCGAGAGCTTGAGTCTGATCAACTTGTAATTAAGTTTGATTTTGTGTTCTTGATGAGAAATCTTGCCCAAGGTGCTATGGGGCTACTTTATTTTCTAGGGTCATTGTATGTGGCGTAATTAGTAAGTGCCATGGAGTTGCTTGGTGGAGGAAGACTAGTTAGGTTATGAAAGATGTTCCTAATAATTGAGTCAAGGAGTGTGATTGCTTTAGTCTAAGGGGAGATAGTAGAACGAGTAACTAGGTTAGGTTGTCAGGTTCTAGTGGGTGTGCCAGTAAGTTGTGAAATAGCTGTGAGAAGGGATACTGCTCAACCCATTATATTTTAGTATTTTCAGTCATTCTAATATTTATTCATTCTTTGCGTTTTTATTCCATGATCATGATTCATGTCCAGGCATGCCATAAAGAATCCTGTCCTCACTTAGTGACCGAAATACGGAGTTTCAGACCTTTCACCGGTTGGAATCACATTTCATAGTTATGAATTCCCAATTTAGGTTATACAACGCATGACTTATGTACTCAAATTTTGTGACATGTTCAGTTCCAATGTTCAAGCACTACTTTTAATGATCAGCAAAGAAAAGAATTCAGATTTATATCATTCATGTCCCCATGCCGTATTTCTTTGATGGGTTTATGATATTAAATCCTCTATTCCTCAAGCCTAAGTTGAGTGCCAAGTTATTTATAGCATCTATTCATGTGTTAGATCCTCATGCTCTAATCTTTTAGTTATCTTTCCTTACCCAAGATAGTGATGGTGAATAGTTATTTAGTCTGGAGAGAGGAGATATTTCCTTATCTACGATAGAGGGTGGCATGCCTACTTTGGCTTTGTGGTAATGTGAAGTAATATTGAGGCTAAGTCTTTGATACACGTTATGGTTAGTTGAAGTTTAATTTGTTATGATTGGGAAGATTGTGGTGTGTTCATTTTGTGTAATTCCATGAGTTGGAAGGAATATTGGAGTGAAGTGTTTGTGTAGGACTTGATTAGCTAGGAGTATGTCAGGTGTGCTTGAGGTGAGTGCATGGAAATTTTTCTTGATAAGAGGTGTGTAGGGTATGAATATAGGCTTGAATTTCGTGTTTGTGTTCATGCGGATGGGTGCCTTGAGCATTAGTAAATGGCTAGTACTAAGTCGATTAGAGTTGTTAATGAGAATTACTCTTGAAGTGAGAGGTTGTAAGAGTGTAGATGTGTGGGAGCTCATGATTCAGAATGGGATTATGTGGTGAATCTTATGGTTCTAGGTTACGCATAAAGACGATGAGGGGGTTTGGTTTGAGAGGATATGAGTAGATGGAAGTATCAGTGTCATGTGAGGATTGTAAGTCGAATTGATCCAGTATAGTATCAGAAAGGTATAGAATAGTTGAGAGAGTGTTTGAGAAGTATGGTTGAGTTTGAGAGTAAGGAGTTGCCTTGCTTGAAGCTTAGTACTTTTATCTTGACTTATGATTCATAGGTTTAGGTTTTAAGTTATGGGATTATGGTAATTCTATGATCTCTGATTCAGTTGGGAGTAGGATTCAGCACCGAGCAAACCTAGGGATGGGGGCTCACCTGCTAGATAGGAGTGAGATCCCTAGAAGCAATCCCTAAGTTCCAGAATTATGTAGCCAGTGTAGGCTTGAGATGTCACCCATTAGATAGGACTGACATACTCCGGGATCACCCGCTAGTACATGACTGATCTCAGGGGTCACCCGTTAGATTAGGACTGACTCCATTGCAGTTGTCTTTACCCAGGCACGGTACTGACACCCTTTTAGCTAGGGTTACAGGTTGGACCTCACTAGTTCAGATTCAGGGTATGTTGGTTACATGACTACATCCCACAGTCTCAGTTTTTGAATCAGTCTTAGTAAAAAAACTCAGCTCAGTAGCTCAGATTCAAGACTGTTAGATACAGTTACTCATTAGTATTATTAGTGGACTAAGAGAGCACCCGCTAGATGGGACTGATCTCAAATACAGTCAATTAGTATGAAGTAACAATAGATTCAAAGATCACCCATTAGATAGGACTAATCTCAGATACAGTTAATCAATTTTAGTAACCTCAGATATCAATATCAGTAGATTTAGTTATTCAGTATTCCAGCATTAGTAAACTCAGATGTCAGTAAATCAGCATTCGGGACTCAGTATTCAGTGTCACTACGATTTCAGTTATAGTTTATGTATTCATGCATGTATCCTCATTCAACTTACTTAGATTATTTAGTTAGTATAATTCATGCTTATGAGACCTTGTATTCATTATTACCCCATATAACATGCGAGCATATTCTCACGAACTGTCACATACTTTTCTCTTGCGCTATGGTGTCTTATACCAAAGGTTCAGAAGCACAGGAACTCGAGCACCCTTAACAGTTCAGACTCAGTCAGAGGTAGTAGACTTAGCAGTGTGTCCTCATCATTCAAGGATGGTTGTATTATTTCATTATATTGTGTTAGATTCAATATTTTTTAGTAGATGGAGTTAGTTAGGTAATTGTCCCATTAACTCCACAGTTCGGGCAGTTTAGAGGCTTTCAGACTAGTTGTTCAGACAGTTGTTTTAGTTTTAATATTGTTAAACTTTATTAAGTTTTATTTTAGTATTGAACCTTATGGCAAGTTTCCATCAGTTTTCCAAGTTTTTCAGCATATTATACAGTGGTTAGTTACAGGTATCAATTAAGGGTTAGCTTGTGGTCCTTTAGGATTATAAGCACCGTGTAGCATCCAGGGTTCTAGACTAGGTATGTTACAAACTTGGTATCATATCCTAAGGTTCAATAGTGTCCTAGGAAGTTTGAAATCCTCATCTTGTAGAGTCTTGTACATGGGTGTGTTGCATGCCACATTTATGTACAGGAGGCTATAAGATGTTTTAGGAATAGTTTCCCTTCTTTCAGAGTTCTTTTCATGTGAGTGAGCATGAGCTCAAGCTAATTATCAGTCTAATACACCTCGTTCTTTAATTTATAGAGTACGCCTCCTCATAAAGCTAATGCCTGAAGGAATTATAACCAGCCACCTCAGTCTGCAGATCCTTTGAATGAGAATGTGTCACATGCAGAGTTTTGGGCAGCTTTTCAGGCGCTAGCCCAAGCTATGAAAACTAAGGTTCAATGTAACCGTCAGGCTGTCGCCCCACGTTAGTAAAATGAGGGTCTAGTCATATCCAGAATCAGAGACTTTATGAGAATGAACCCGCCAGAATTCTTTAGGTCTAAGAAAGATAAGGACCCATAACTTTATCTAAATGAGGTGAAGAAAATCACCCAGGTCATGCATATTTCTAAAGAAGAGAGTGTACAATTATCATTTTATAGGCTAAAGAATATTTCTCATGATTGGGTAGTGATGTGGAAGAATAGTGGAGGGGAGGATGCAACTCTCATGACTTGGAAGATATTTCAGGATGCGTTCTTAGATAAGTTTTTCCCACTAGAGATGAGAGAAGCTAAGATAGAAGAGTTCATGAACCTACGACAAGGCTCCATAATAGTGAAAGAGTATTGTCTCAAGTTCAACCAATTGGCTTAGTATGTCCCTGACAGATGCCTGACCCTAGAGCAAGCATAAGTAAGTTTGTGATCGGTGTGTCTGGGATAGTAGTTAAGGAGTGTAAGAATATATGCTCGATAGAGACATAGACCTTTCTAGATTGATGAGGCAAACTCAGCAGATTGAAGTAGAGAAAGCTAAGGAAAGAGAGAGAGTAAGTAAGAAGGCCAGAATAGGTAGTTTTAGTTATTCTCAGCTAGGGTCACATAATGGTGGTTGTTCTCAGCATAGTCAAAAGTTTTCAGTCCTAGCTCAATCCTCAGCTAGTGTACCCACACCAAAATTTAGGAATGTTAGTCATGATAGGGCGCCAGGATCCAAAGCTTAGGGTAGTGTGAGAAGTGAGCGCACCTATCCTCTTCGTGAGGAGAGTTGCAAGAATCATATAGGTGTGTGTAGAGTGAACAACGAGGTATGTTTTGGATGTGGTAAGCCAGGCCACAGCCTGCGGGAGTATAGAGTATTGGCTCAAAGGGTTAAAGATTTGCGTTATCAGGGTGTCACTACCAGTACCACTAGTGGTCAATGCCAGAACAGATTTTATGCACTCCAGACTCATGATAATCCAGAAGGTTCCCCTAATATAGATTTGGGTACGTTATAAGTCCTTTATCTTTATGATATACATTGTTAGATCCTTTGCTCCCATTTTAGCTTAAGTTTTCAGTATGAGTTAGTTAGTAAAGCCAGCAAGTTAGTTTAGCAGTCAGGAAGTCAGATTCGTATAGTTTATTTCCCATCTTTCCATCTAGTCATGCTATCAGAAATCTCAAGAAGGTAACTATTCCAAGATAGAAAGTCCTAGTAGTTGCGAGTTCAGTTCAGTTAATGAGTCATGCATTAGTTTCAGACTCCCGAGGTTTAGTTATGATCTAGTTCGTTGATTTCTTGTGCATCGCCTCAGTTTTCCCAATATCTCTGTAAAGTAAGCATTCTTAGGCGGGACATAATGCCCCAAGAGGGAGATACCCTAGAATTCCCTGATGCTTTTATTTCCATAAATCCATTCAGTTTTATGCCCAGATTCCATTTACAAACTTAGTATCATTTATCATTACATATTCAATCATTCTATCATGAGAATCAACTCAGTCAGATATCCATGCATCAGATATGCATGTTCACTATGAGATTTCAGTCTATCAGTGGTTCTATTCGTATAGTCATGTTTCATATGTTCATGTCTAGTAAGTAAGTTTAGCCTGCTAGTATTTTATGATTTATTTGTCCTATTCGAGGATGAATATTCCTAATGGGGAGATATAGTAATACCCCAAAATTTTCTTAGTTGTTAAAACTCTTTAAAGCATGTCAAGAGAAGCTCCAACACTTAGAAAATTTTGGCTAAGTTTTAAGACTTAGACTATTTTAGCCTTCGAGTGGTGTTCTTATTTTGTGACCTTTAAGTCCATAAAGGTTTGATATTTAAGTTAATCCATGCTCTAAAATGTCAATAGGGGTTCGCGGATGATTTTTGGATTTTTCGAACCTCATTTAGACTAATTTCCAGTGCCCAAAATAGTGGACCAACGTGATCTTGGCACGCCGCATCGCCTTTTGCATTGGCCAATATTTTTCTAGGACTACCAGTCAAAAGTATTAAGGCTCAATGCGATCTTGGTGCAACGCGTCGAGTATAGCGTAGATGCCATCGGTGCGCCGCATCGGCCAGCGTGTCAATACCCAGTTATCAGTTATTAAAAATATCCATGACCCTAGGGTTATTTCAGTCTTTTTCCTACTCTAATACAACCCTATAACACGAGATTCAGCTATTGTTTACCCATATATACTAGTTTTCTCTCAATTTTCCTCAAGAATACGCTTAGGGTTTTCAATTGAAGATCCAAATTGAAGAAATTCCACCTTTAATATTCGTAGAATCAAGAACTAAGGTATGTTAGTTGATTCTTGGGTTTCTTTTACCCAAAAAGTTGAAGAATCCATTTTAAAATTATAAAGTTTGTGTATTTATGAGTTTGTATGATTTATGTGAATTGAAGTTCATGATTATGTGTTGTTGAGTTTTAATTCTTGATTTAGACTACAAGTTTCAAGAATTGATTTTAGTATGTGGTGAATTTCATGATATTCATAATAAACCCTACAAGATGGATGTTGATTGATGTAACCATGTTAATGGAGTGTGTTGAATGATGTATGACCAAAGTATGCTCCTCATATGTTTCATAAAATGCTTATGTGATGGAAATAGAGTCATTATAGCATGTTGACAAGAAATCCCTAATTGTGTATAAGTTAATGCATACCAAGTATTTGTTGAAAGGCCTTAGTGAATGAATTATTATATGTTGCATGCATTCCTACTCAAGCGCATTCCTTATTGAACGAATTATGATATAATAGTAAGCACTCCCTATACATTTACATGTTTAAGACTTTCAAGTGCTTGAAGAGATGCCTCATTGATTGTGTTGTGAATGATAGCTTATTGCCATGTTATGTATGAGTTGTCCTATCTTGTATTATTTATGTTATCGAGTCCTGGGTGTATTTACACTCGAAAAATTAGTTGTTTTTCTAGAGCCAGTGCCAGTTTTACAATAATCTAAATTATGCCATGATTAGTAGTACTCCCAGTCAGTTACCGAACTCAGTAGAACTCTGATAGTTATAAAACTTAGGAAATCTCAGTAATCTCAGCATCAGTAGCATTCCTGCTTCATTTCAGTAATTAGTTCAGAACATAGTAATATTTCATCTGTCAACGAAACTCAGTAAATCCAGTTTAGCTTAGTTAAACAAGTACGATCAGTAACATTTCAATCAAGCCTAGTATGATCTAAGTAATCAGTTCAGTGTCTTTCAGTTGAGAGTAGGATTCAGCACTGAGCGAACCTAGGGATGGGGGCTCACCCGCTAGATAGGACTGAGATCCCTAGAAAAGAATTCCTAAGTTCCAGAACTATGTAGCCAGCGTAGGCATGAGATATCACCCATTAGATAGGACGGCCATACTCCGAGATCACCCACTAGTACAGGACTGATCTTAGGGGTCACCCGCTAGATTAGAACTAACCATATATCAGTTGTCTTTACCTATGGCATGGTATTGACACCCTTCCAGTAGGGGTTACGGGTTAGACCCCACTAGTTCAGATTTGGGGTATGTCGGTTTGATGACTACATCCCACAGTTTCAGTTTTTGAATCAGTCTCAGTAAAAGAACTCAACTCAGTAGCTCAGATTTAGGATTGTTAGATACAGTCACTCATTAGAATTATCAGTGGACTCAGAGAGAACCTGCTAGATAGGACTGATCTCAGATACAATCAATTAGTATCAACTACCAAAAGATTCAGAGATCACCCATTAGATAGGACTGATCTTAGATACAGCTAATCAGTTTCAGTAACCTCAGATATCAATATCGGTAGATTCACTTATTAAGTATCCCAGCATTAGTAAACTGAGATGTCAGTAAATTAGCATTTGAGACTCAGTATTCAGTATCAATACGATTTCAATTATAATTTATGCATTTATGCATGTATCCTCATTCAGCATAATCAGATTATTTAGTTAGTAAAATTCATCCATATGGGCCCTTACATTCAGCCTTACCCCATCTAGCATAGCAATACATTCTTAAGTACTGACGCATACTTTTCTCTTGCACTATGGTGTCTTATACCATATGATTAGAAGCATGGGATCTCGAGCACCCTTAGCAGTTCAGACTTAGTCAGAAGCAGTAGACTTAGAAGTGTGTCCTCATCATTCGAGGATGGTTTTATTATTTCATTATATTGCATTAGATTTAGTATTTATTAGTAGATGAAGTTAGTTTGGGGATTGTCCCATCAACTCCACAGTTCGGACAGTTTAGAGGCTTTCCGACTAGCTTTTCAGATAGGTATTTTAGTTTTGATATTGTTAAGCTTTATTCTGTTTTATTTTAGTATTGAACCTTATGGAAAGTTTCTACCAGTTTTTCATATTTTTTAGTATATTATGCAGTGCTCAGTTATAGGTATCAGTTAAGGTTTGGCTTGTGGTCCTTCAGGATTATGAACACCGTGTTGCATCCTAGGTACTAGAATAGGGGTGTTACAAACTTGGTATCATAGCCTAAGGTTCAATAATGTCCTAGGAAGTCTGAAATTTGCATCTAGTAGAGTCTTGTACAGTAGGCTATAAGATGTTTTCAGAATAGTTTCCCTTCTTTCTGTGTTCTTATCATGCGAGTGAGCATGAGCTCGAGTTAATTCTTAGTCTAGTACATATATTTCTTTCAATTATAGGGTATGCCTCCTTACAAATCTAAGGCCCGTAGGAATAATAACCAGCCACCTCAGCCTGCAGATCCTTTGAATGAGAATGTGTCACATGCAGAGTTTTGGGCAGCTTTTCAGATGCTAGCCCAAGCTGTGAAAACTAATGTTCAAGGTAATCACCAGGCTGTAGCAAGATGGGGGTCTAGTCGCAGCCAGAATCAGAAACTTTCTGAGAATGAACCCGCCAGAATTCTTTGGGTCTAAGGAAGATGAGGACCCATAATTTTATCTTGATGACGTAAAGAAGATCACCCTGGTCATGCATGTTTTTGAAGAGTAGAGTATATAAATGGCATCCTAAAGGCTGAAGGATGTTGCTCATGATTGTGTAGTGATGTCGAAGAAGAGTAGAGGGGAGGATACAATTCCCATGTCATTGCAGATATTTCAGGATGCATTCTTAGATAAGTTTTTGGATAAGTATGTCCCTGATCAGATGGCTGACCCTAGAGCAAGCATGAGTAAGTTTGTGATCGGTGTGTCTTGGGTAGTGGTTAAGAAGTGCAGGATTGATATGCTTAATACAGATATGTACCTTTCTAGATCGATGATGCACAATCAAAAGATTGAGGCAGATAAAGCTAAGGAAAGAGTGAGAGTAAGTAAGAAGTCAGAATAGGTAGTTTTAGTTATTCTCAGCCAGGATCACAGGGTGGTGATCGTTCTCAGCATAGTCGGAAGTTTTAAGTCTCAGCTCCATCCTCAGCTAGTGTACCCACACAAAAATTTAGGAATATTATTCATGATGGGGCGCTAGGCTCTAAAGCTCAGGGTAGTGTGAAAAGTGAATGTACCTATCCATTTTGTGAAAAGTATGGCAAGAATCACCTAGGTGTGTGTAGATTAAACAACGAGATATGTTTTTAATGTGGTAAGCCAGGACACAGGCTGCAGGAGTGTTGAGTATTAGCTCAGAGGGTAAAGATTTGTATTAGTAGGGCGTCACTACCAGTACCACTAGTGGTCAACGTCAAAACAAATTTTATTCACTCTAGAGTTGTCATAATGTAGAAGGTTCACCTAATATATATTCGGGTACGTTATAAGTCCTTTATCGTCATGATATGCATTGTTAGATCCTTTGCTCCCATTTGAGCTTAAGTTTTCAGCATGAGTTTGTTAGTTAAGCCAGCAAGTCAGTTTTTCAGTCAGGTATTCATATTCATATAGTTTGTTTTCCATCTTTCCATCTAATCATGCTGTTAGAAATCTTAAGAAGGCAACTATTCCAAGATAGAAATTCTTAGTAGTTGCGAGTTCAGTTCAGTTCATGAGTCATGCATTAGTTTCAGAATTCCAAGGTTTAGTTATGATCCTGTTTGTGGGTGCCTTGTGCATCACTTTAGTTTTCCCAATATCTTAGTAAAGTAAGAATTCTTAGGGGGGGACATAGTATCCCAAGAGGGAGATACCCAAGAATTCCCCGATTTTTTTATGTCCATAAATCCATTCAGTTTCATGTTCAGATTCTCCTTACAAACTTAGTATCAGTTATCATTACATATTCATTCATGCTTTCATGAGAATTAACTCAGTCAAATATCCATGCATCAGATATGCATGTTCATTATGAGATTTCAGTATATTAGTGGTTCTAGTCATATAGTCATGTTTCAGATGTTCATGTCCAGTAAGTAAGTTCAGCCTGCTAGTATTTTTGCTTTATCAGTACCATTTGAGGATGAATGTTCCCAAGGGGTAGATATTGTAAGACCCCGCAAATTTTCTTAGTCGTTAAAACTCTTTAATGCATTTCAAGAGAAGCTCCAACACTTAAAAATTTTTGGCTAAGTGTTAAGACTTAGTCTATTTTAGCCTTTGAAAGTTGGAGTTCTTATTTAGTGACCTTTATGTCCATAAAGGTTTGATATTTAAGTTAATCGATGCTCAAGAATATGAATAGGGGTTCCTGGATGAGTTTCGGATTTTTCAAACCCCATTTAGACCAAGTTCCAGTGCCCAAAATAGTGGACCAACGCGATCTTGTCACACCGCGTTGCCTATCACGTTGGCCAATATTTTTCCAGGACTGCCAGTCAAATATATTAAGGTTCAACGCGATCATGGAATAACACATTGAGTATTGTATCGATGCCATCAATGTGCTTCGTCGACCAACGCGTCAGCACCCAATTATCAGTTATTAAAAATAGATGCAACCCCAGGGTTATTTCAGTCTTTTTCCCACTCTTATATAACCCTTTAACATGAGATTCAGCTATTGTTTACCCACATATACTAGTTTTCTCTCAATTTTCCTCAAGAGCATACTTAGGGTTTTCAATTGACAATCCAAATTGAAGAAATTCCACCTTTAATATTTGTAGAATCAAGAACTAAGGTATGTTAGATGTTGATTCTTGGGTTTCTTTTACCCAAAAAGTTGAAGAATCCATTTTAAAATTATAAAGTTTGTGTATTTATGAGTTTGTATGATTTATGTGAATTGAAGTTCATGATTATGTGTTGTTGAGTTTTAATTCTTGATTTAGACTACAAGTTTCAAGAATTGATTTTAGTATGTGGTGAATTTCATGATATTCATAATAAACCCTACAAGATGGATGTTGATTGATGTAACCATGTTAATGGAGTGTGTTGAAAGTTGTATAATCAAAGTATGCTCCCCATATGTTTGAAAAAATGCTTATGTGATGGAAATAGAGTCATTATAGCATGTTGATAAGAAATCCCCAATTGTGTATAAGTTAATGCATACCAAGTGTTTGTTGAAAGGCCTTAGTGAATAATTTATGCTATGTTGCATGCATTACTACTCATGTGCATTCCTTATTGAATGAATTATGCGATAATAGTAAGCACTCCCTATACATTTACATGTTTAAGACTTCCAAGTTCTTGAAGAAATGTCTCATTGACTTTGTTGTGAATAATAGCCTATTGCCATGTTATGTATGAGTTGTCCGGTCTTGTATTATTTATGTTATCGAGTCCTGGGGGTATTTATACCCAACAAATTAGATGCTTGTCTAGAGCCAGTGTCAGTTTCATGATAATCTCAGTCATGCCACGATTCGTAGTACTCTCAGTCAGTTACAGAACTTAAAAGAACTCAGATAGTTATAGAACTTAGGAAATCTCAGTAATCTCAGTATCAGCAGCATTCCAGCTTCAGTTCAGTAATAAATTTAGAACTCAGCAATATTCCATCAGTCAACGAAACTTAGTGAATCCATTTTATCTTAGTCAAACAAGTACGATCAGTAACAGTTCAATCAAGCCTAGTATGATCTAATTAATCAGTTCAGTGTCTTTTAGTTAGGAGTAGGATTCAGCACCAAGCAAACCTAGGAATGGGGGCTCATATGCTAGATAGGACTGAGATCTCTAGAAGCAATTCCTAAGTTCTAGAACTATGTAGCCAGCGTAGGCATGAGATGTCACCCATTAGATAGGACTAACATATACTGAGATCATCCTCTAGTACAAGACTAATCTTAGGGGTCACCCGCTAGATTAGGACTGACCCCAAAGTAGTTGTTTTTACCCGTGGCACAGTACTGATACCCTTCTAACTGGGGTTACAGGTTTGATCCCACTAGTTCAGATTCAGGGCATGTCGCTTAGATGACTACATCCACAGTCTCAATTTTTGAATTAGTCTCCGTAAAAGAACTCAGCTTAGTAGCTTAGATTCAGGACTGTTAGATACAATCACTCATTAGAATTATTAGTGGCCTTAGGAAGCACCCTCTAGATAGGACTGATCTCAAATACTATCAATTAGTATCAAGTACCAATAGATTCAGAGATCACCCATTAGATAGGACTGATCTCAAATATAGTTAGTCAGTGTCAGTAACCTCAGATATCAATGTCAGTAGATTCAGTTATTTAGTATCCTAGCATTAGAAACTCAGATGTCTATAAATTAGCATTCGAGACTCAGTAATCTGTGTAACTACAATTTCAGTTATAGTTTATGTATTCATGCATGTAACCTCATTCAGCATACTCAGTTTATTTAGTCAGTATAATTCATGCATATGGGTGCTTGCATTCAGCCTTACCCCATCTAGCATACCAATACATTCTCATGTACTGACACATACTTTTCTCTTGTGCGATGGTGTCTTATACCAAAGGTTCAGAAGCATAGGAACTCGAGCACCCTTAATAATTCAGACTCAGTCAGAGGTAGTAGACTTAGCAGTGTGTCCTCATTACTCTAGGATGGTTCTATTATTTCATTAAATTACATTAGATTCAGTATTTTTTAGTAGATGGAGTTAGTTGGGGGATTGTCCCATTAACTCTACAGTTCAGACAGTTTAAAGGCTTTCAGACTAGTTGTTCAGACAGTAGTTCTAGTTTTGATATTGTTAAGATTTATTCAGTTTTATTTTAGTATCGAACATGGCAAGTTTCTTCCAGTTTTCTACATTTTTTAGTATATTATGCAGTGCTCAGTTACAGGTATTAGTTAAGGGTTAACTTATGGTCCTTTGGGATTATGAGCATCGTGTAGCATCCGAGGTACTAGACTCAGGGTGTTGGAAACTTGGTATCAGAGCCTAAGGTTCTATCGTGTCCTAGGAAGTCTAAAATCCGTATCTAGTAGAGTCTTGTTCATGGGTGTGTTGCATGATACATTTATGTACAGGAGGCTATAAGGTGTTTTAGGAACAATTTCCCTTCTTTCAGTGTTCTTATCGTGCGAGTGATCATGAGCTCGAGATAATTCTCAGTATAATCCACATCTTCCTTTCTATTATAGAGTATGCCTCCTTGCAAAGCGAATTCCCATAGGAATAATAACCAGCCACCTCAGCCCGCAGATCCTTTGAATGAGAATATATCACATACAAAGTTTTGGACAGCTTTTTAGGTGCTAGTCCAAGCTGTGACAACTAATGTTCAAGGTAATCATCAAGCTGTAACCCTACCTCAGCAAGATGGGGGTCTAGTCATAGCCAGAATCAGAGACTTTATGAGAATGAACCCACCAGAATTCTTTGGGTCTAAGGCAGATGAGAACCCACAACTTTATCTCGATGAGGTGAAGAAAATCACCCAGGTCATGCATGTTTCTGAAGAGTAGAGTGTATAATTGGAATCCTATAGGCTGAAGGATGTTGCTAATAATTGGGTAGTAATGTGGAAGAAGAGCAGATGGGAGGATGCAGCTCCCATGACTTGGCAGATATTTCAGGATACGTTCTTAGATAAGTTTTTCCCACTAGAGATAAGAGAAGCTAATATGGAAGAGTTCATGAACCTGAGGTAAGGCTCCATGAAAGTTAAGGAGTATTGTCTCAAGTTCAACCAATTGGCTAAGTATGTCCCTGATCAGATGGCTGACCCTAGAGAAAACATGAGTAAGTTTGTGACCTGTGTGTCTGGGGTGGTGGTTAAGGAGTGTAGGACTTCTATGCTCAATAGATACATGGAACTTTCTATATTGATGATGTACGCTTAGAAAATTGAGGCAGATAAAGATAAAGAAAGAGAGAGAGTAAGTAAAAAGGGTAGAACAGGTAGTTTTAGTTATTCTCAACCAGGGTCATAGGGTGGTGATCGTTCTCTGCATAGTCAAAGTTTTTAGTCCCTGTTCCATCCTCATATAGTGTAACCACACCAAAATTTAGGAATGCTAGTCATAATGGGGTGCCAGGCTCCAAAGCTTAGGGTAGTGCGAGAAGTGAGCGTACCTATCCGCTTTGTGAATAATGTGGCAAGAATCACCTAGGTGTGTGTAGAGCGAACGAGGTATATTTTGGATGTGGTAAGCCAGGCCAAAGGCTATGGGAGTGTAAAGTATTGGCTCAGAGAAGTAAATAGTTTCGTCAGCAGGGCGTCACTACCCGTACCACTAGTAGTCAACGTAAGAACAGATTTTATGCACTCTCGATTTGTCATAATCTAGAAGGTTCCCCTAATATAGATTCGGGTACGTTATAAGTCCTTTATCTTTATGATATGCATTTTTAGATCCTTTGCTCCTATTTGAGCTTAATATTTTAGCATGAGTTAGTTAATAAAGCCAGTAAGTCAGTTTAGTAGTCAGGCAGTGAGATTCTTATAGTTTGTTTCCTATCTTTCCATCTCGTCATGCTATCAAAAATCTCCATAAGGTAACTATTCCTAGATAGAAAGTTATAGTAGTTGTGAGTTCAGTTCAGTTCATGAGTTATGCATTAGTTTTAGACTCACGAGGTTTAGTTATGATCTAGTTTTTGGGTGCTTTGTGCAACGCCTCAGTTTTCCCAATATCTCAGTAAAGTAATCATTCTTAGGGGGGAAATAGTGTCCCAAGGGGAAGATACCCTAGAATTCCCCAATTCTTTTATGTCAATAAATCCATTCTGTTTCATGCTCAGATTCCCCTTACAAACTTAGTATCAGTTATCATTACATATTTAGTCATGCTTTCATGAGAATCAACTCAGTCAGATATTCATGAATTAGATATGCATGTTCAGTATGAGATTTTAGTATATCAGTGGTTCCAGTCATATAGTCATGTTTCAAATATTCATGTCTATTTAGTTAGTTCAGCCTGTTGGTATTTTCAGCTTTATCAGTCCCATTCGAGAATGAATGTTCCCAATGGGGAGATATTATAAGACCCCATAAATTTTCTTTGTTGTTAAAACTATTCCACCATCAATCTTCGTAGAATCAAGAACTAAGGTATGTTAGATGTTGATTCTTGGGTTCCTTTTACCCAAGAATTTCAAGAATCCTTTTTAAAATTATAAAGTTTGTGCATTTATGAGTTTTCATGATTTATGTGAATTGAAGTTCATGATTATGTGTTGTTGAGTTTTAATTCATGATTTAGACTACAAGTTTCAAGAATTGATTTTAGTATGTGGTGAATTTCATGATATTCATAATAAACCCAACAAGATGGATGTTGATTGATGCAACCATGTTAATGGAGTGTGTTGAATGTTGTATGATCAAATTATGCTCCCCATATGTTTGATAAAATGCATATGTGATGAAAATAGAGTCATTATAGCATGTTGATAAGAAATCCCCAATTGTGTATAAGTTAATGCATGCCAAGTGTTTGTTGAAAGGTCTTAGTAAATGAATTATGATATGTTGCATACATTCCTACTCATGAGCATTACTTATTGAATGAATTATGCGATAATAGTAAGCACTCCCTATACATTTACATGTTTAAGACTTCCAAATGCTTGAAAAGTGCCTCATTGATTGTGTTGTGAATGATAGCCTATTGTCATGTTATGTATGAGTTGTCCTTTCTTATATTATTTATGTTATGGAGTCCTGGGGGTATTTATACCTGACAAATTAGTTGATTATCTAGAGCCTATGTCAGTTTTATAATAATCTCAGTCATGCCATGATTAGTAGAACTCTCAGTCAGTTACAGAACTCAGTAGAACTTAGATAGATACAGAACTTAGGAAATCTCAGTAATCTCAGTATTAGTAGCATTCCAGCTTCAGTTCGTTAATCAATTTAGAACTCAGTAATATTCCATCAGTCAATGGAACTAAGTAAATCCAGTTTAGCTTAGTGAAAAAAGTACGATCACTAATAGTTTAGTCAAGCCTAGTATGATCTAAGAAATTAGTTGAGTGTCTTTCAGACCAAGCGAACCTAGGGATGGGGACTCACCCGCTAGATAGAACTGATATCCCTAGAAGCAATCCTTAAGTTCTAGAACTATGTAGCTAGTGTAGGCATGAGATGTCACCCGTTCGATAGGACTGACATACTCCGGGATCACCCGCTAATACAGGACTAATCTTAGGTGTCACCGGCGAGATTAGGACGGACAGACCCTATAGCAGTTGTCTTTACCCGTGGCATGGTACTGACACCGTTCCAATTGGGGTTACAGGTTAGTCCTCACTAGTTCAGATTTGGGGCATGTCGGTTAGATGACTACATCCCACAGTCTTAGTTTTTGAATCAGTCTTAGTAAAAGAACTCAACTCAGTAGCTCAAATTCAGGACTGCTCGATACAATCACTCATTAGCATTATTAGTGGACTTAGAGAGCACCCACTAGATAGGACTGATCTTAAATACAGTCAATTAGTATCAAGTACCAATAGATCCTGAGATCACCCATTAGATAAGACTGATCTCAAATACAGTTAATCAGTTTCAGTAACCTCAGATATCAATATCAGTAGATTTATTTATTTAGTATCCCAGCATTAGTAAACTCAGATGTCAGTAAATTAGCATTCGGGACTCAGTATTCAGTGTCACTATGATTTCAGTTATACTTTATGCATTCAAACATATATCCTTATTCAGCATTCTCAGATTATTTAGTCAGTATAATTCATGCATATGGGCCCTTGCATTCAGACTTACCCTAGCTAGCATACCAATGAATACTCACATACTAACACATACGTTTCTCTTGAGCTACGGTGTTTTACACCATAGGTTCAGAAGTACGGGATCTTAAGCACCCTTAGTAGTTCATACTCAGTTAGCAGCAGTAGACTTAGCAGTGTGTCCTCATCATTCGAGGATTGGTTCTATTATTTCATCATATTGTATTAGATTAAGTATTTTTAAATAGATGGATTTTGTTGGGGGATTGACCCATCAACTCCACAGTTCGGACAGTTTAGAGGCTTTCAGACTAGTTGTTCAGAGAGTTGATTTAGTATTGATATTATTAAGATTTTTTTTCTTAGTATTGAAACTTATGGAAAGTTTTCTCTAGTTTTCCATATGATTTAGTATATTATGCAGTGCTCAGTTACAGGTATCAGTTAATGGTTAGATTGTGGTCCTTCGGGATTATGAGCATCGTGTAACATCTGGGGTACTAGACTCAAGGTGTTACAAACTTGGTATCAGAGCCTAAGGTTCAATAGTGTCCTAGCAAGTCTAAAATCTGCATCTAGTAGAGTCTTGTACATGGGTGTGTTGCACACTACATTTATATACAAGAGGCTATAAGATATTTCAGGAACAGTTTCCCTTCTTTCAGTATGCTTATCGTGTGAGTAAGCATGAGCTCGAGCTAATTCTCAATCAAATCCACCTCTTCCTTTCAATTATAGAGTATGACTCCTCGCAAAGCTAATACCCATAGGTATGATAACCAGCCATCTCAACCCGCAGATTATTTGAATGGGAATGTGTCACATGCAGAGTTTCGGGTAGCTTTTCAGGCGCTAGCCCAAGTTATGGCAGCTAATATTTAAGGTAACCATCAGAATTTAGCCCTACCTCAGTAAGATGGGGGTCTAGTCACAGCCAGAATCAGAGACTTTATGAGAATGAACCCGCCATAATTCTTAGGGTCTACGAAAGATAAGGATGCACAACTTTATGTCGATGAGGTGAAGAAGATCACCCAGGTCATGCATGTTTCTGAAGAGGAGAGTGTAGAATTAGCAACTAATAGGTTGAAAGATATTGCTTATGATTGGGTAGTGATATGGAAGAAGAGTAGAGGGGAGGATGTAGCTCCCATTACTTGGAAGATATTTCAGGATGTATTCTTTGATAAGTTTTTCCCACTAGAGATGAGAGAAGCTAAGATAGAAGAGTTCATGAACCTGAGCCAAGGCTTCATGACAGTGAAGGAGTATTGTCTCAAGTTCAACCAATTGGCTAAGTATGTCCCTGATAAGATGGCTGAACCTAGAGCAAACATGAGTAAGTTTGTGACCGGTGTGTCTGGGGTAGTGGATAAGGAGTGTAGGACTTCTATGCTCAATAGAGACATGGACCTTTATAGATTTATGATGCACACTGAGCAGATTGAGGTAGAGAAAGATAAGTAAAGGGAGAGAGTAAGTAAGAAGGCAAGAATAGGTAGTTTTAGTTATTCTCAGCCGGGGTCATAGGGTGGTGATCATTCTCAGCATAGTCAGAAATTTTTAGTCCCAGTTCCATCCTTAAATAGTATACCCGTACTAAAATTTAGGAACGTTAGTTATGATGGGGCGCCAAGCTCCTAAGATCAGGGTAGTGTGAGAAGTGAGAGTACCTTTCAGCTTTGTAAAGAGTGTGGAAAGAATCACCTAGGTATGTGTAAAGCAAAAAACGAGGTATGTTTTGGATATGGTAAGCCAGGACACCAGCTGCGGGAGTGTAGAGTATTGGCTCATAAAGGTAAAGATTTGCGTCAGTAGGGCGTCACTACCAGTACCACTAGTAGTCAACGTCAGAACAGATTTTATGCACTCCAGACTCATCATAATCCAGAAGGTTCCCCCAATATAGATTCAGGTATGTTATAAGTCCTTTATCTTCATGATATGCATTGTTAGATCCTTTTCTCCCATTTGAGCTTAAGTTTTCAGCATGTGTTAGTTATTAAAGCCAACAAGTCAGTTTTGCAGTCAGGCAGTCAGATTCGTATAGTTTGTTTCCCATCTTTCCATCTATTCATGCTATCAAAAATCTCAAGAATTTAACTATTCCAAGATAAAAAGTCCTAGTAGTTGCAAGTTCAGTTCAGTTCAAAAGTCATGCATTAGTTTCAGACTCCCGAGTTTTAGTTATGATCCAGTTCGTGGTTGTCTTGTGCATCGCCTCAACTTTCCCAATATCTCAGTAAAGTAAGAATTCTCTGGGGGGAAATAGTGTAACGCCTCAAAAGCGGGTCCCGAGACGTCACACGGTTATTAGGATTACAAGTGACCCCAAGCTAACCCTTCTACTGGTATAACTCATAAGAAACTGAACAAAAAGTATAAATCTATATAAATCTATGGAAAATAACTCTTTTATGAATATGATAGATGCAAAACTAAATTTACAAGATTACAACTCTGCTTTTACAACCAAAAATAAAATGGAATACATCAACTTCTACTGACAGTCTATAAAGCCTCTACTAGTACTGATTATAGGTAGCTGGGTCATGACTCCCGACTATCCCAACTCAATACGGCTTGATAAAGAAAATACAACACTTCTCAAACTGTATAATTAACTCAAGCCCTTGAATCAAAAAGACTCATCACCTGCTGACTGAATGCCGCAAACTGACTGGATCTAAAGATGTACACTATGCCTTGTACCTACATTCCGAGAAAATATAGCCCATATATGAATATGTGGGTCATTACCATGGAAACATACCGAGCATATGGGGGTGCAATGTATATATAAAATAATATCTTAATATCATCACAGTTTATAAAATCATGCATGCTGATATAAATGACTCACTTAGCTCGAATTAAAATCATCATAATCATAAGAGAGTAAAATATATCGGGTCAAACATGTGATTCATCATAATAAATCTCAATTCACTTCCATCTTGATTCCAAATGGTCAAAGCAATCAAATCTCATAACAATTTTCTTTGGAATATATGTTCATTAAATCTTTCGAAAACAATGACTTTCTCAAACTCAGTCTTTCAAACAAATATGTTTTCATCTCAGATAGAAGAATAAGACTTTTCATATTAGATAGGAGAATACACACACACACATTGGGAGTCTCTTACAACCGACATAAATCATGTGAGCTACATGGAGTCCAACGTCTAACCCGCATTTGGGAGAGCTGTCCTATCCTTGCCATCGGAGTAGGACCTTAAATCATCAATCCAAATACTAGTGATCACTATATAAATCAGCCTAAGGCTCATAACCTACGGGGTCACGTAGTTCTAGGGAAGTACCAATCCTTCTATACCTCCCGTTCGGTGCTAAGACTACTCCCAGACTTAGCTCAGATCTTTTCAAAAGAAAATCTACAAATAAATAATTCAACAATTCACAACGGGAGCCATCATGATACCCTTTTTATAATAATCAATAAAAGTGGATTTCTTTTCTCATCTCGGGTTCAAATCAACCCCTTTTTATGACCAAAAAGTCAAAGCTTTATTATCATCTCAATTCATTCAAACACAAAGTGTTTATAACACATGATTTCTTAAAACAACGACAATCTCAATTAGAGTTCAAAACTCATGTCTCAACATCATATGAAATTTTTTAAAGTTCAAGCTTTACATCATAAACATATATAACTTCCTTCAAAATCTAGAAATTTAGCCATAAGGCACAAAACATAATTCTCATATAATTTCACTTCTAAAATATCGAAAACATCATAATCTAATGATAATCAAAATAGGATATAAATTCATGCTTCAAAATCATAGTTAAACATATAAAATCTATAACTTCGTAAAAGAAAGTATTTTTGGGCACAAGAATGAAAGGGTGTTCTTTTTGAAAAACCCCACATACCTTAAACTTGAAGCTTTGAATGACTTTTCGAATGACGTAATGCTATTCACAAACTTTTGGGTGTCACTCGTATCCTTCGTAATGGGGATTCCGAATATATAAAAATTATAGAATTCTCACGGTTGAATCTCTAGCTATTAGGGTTTTTATGTTGAATCCCTAAAGGTTGTTCTTGGTGATTTTGAGAGAAAGTAAACTTATTTTGATGTTATGGGAGTTTAATCCCGTGTTATAGACATATATAGGGGTGTTTTGGGCACTTGGAAGTGAGGTATGTGGCGCACAACCCATGGCAGACCTTAAGGTGTACATCACGCACCTTATGGTAGACATTTAAGTTTGCCTCGCACTCCCAATCGCACACATTTCATTGGGCGGCGCATTGCCCATCGCACACCCTTACTGCCTCTCACAAAAATGGGCATAACTCTTCGCTTGGGTATCGGATTTTTGCAAAATTGGTATCGTTGGAAAGATAATTCAATTATTTACAATTTTATATGTCTTGGGATGAAAAATACCATGTATATTATGAGATATTTACGTTTGAAGTTGACCCTTGTAGAATCGAATGTCAAACTTTGGATGAATCAATTGGTCTTAGCTAAAACTTGTTCTATGTCATTGCTATAAACATTTTACACCTATAAAATACTCCATATACTAGGATAATGATCATGCAACTTGTATTCATGTGATAATCACTTGGATTAGATCTTAGACACGCAGGAACGGCGGTTAGAATTCTAGCATGAAAATACGGGGTATTACATTATCTCCCCCTTGGGAACATTGGTCCTCGAATGTGGATAATTAACCTGAAATACAGAGGAATATTAGTCTTCAAGATATCATATGTAACTGATATAACTGAATCACTAGCTCTCAAGAATAATGAGCTACTGAACTGGTCTGCAAGTGCATGAATCCTTAAGAAAAAAAACTATATGGTTAAGATAGAAACGAGAGTGTCAACTTATGAGTAACCATTACTTTGCACTGGATCTGATCTCATGAGAAAGGATGAGAGGTTTATGACATGAAAACTCAGGGTATTACAACATCCCCCTCTTGGGATCGTTCGTCCCCGAATGATAATAATTTGATGAAAATACTAGGAAGAGACTGTGATACTACACAGGATACTTACGAACTGAATCATGACTTAATATCTGAAACTGAAATTGATGCATGAACTGAGCTGAATTCATAATTTAATTGTACACAAACATATTGCCTCTTGGAATGTACATACGTATAAGACTGCGGATAGTAAGACTAGCTGGAAAATTAAGAATCTATAGGAGCTTATCTCCTGGCTTGCTAAACTAGATTACAGGTTATATGGACTGGATCATACTGACTACCCATCCTCAAATGGAGTATTTCTTTAGCACTTTTCTACAAAATTCTATTGACATTAGGGAGCAAAGAATTTTGGGCATGCTCTGAACGAGACATTTGACTAAGGAATTACAACATTGATATAACTCTATAGCATGGAATATAATTATATAACTCATAAACTACGATAGGATTGTTAGGCCGTAGGCAACGCAACTTATTACTTTCAAGCTTAGCATAACTCCTCAAATGGTCTCTCAATTATACTCAACCACCAAGTACTTTCACCAATAAGCTGTACTTTTCTAGCACCACAAACACCATCAACAACTCTTTTCATACTTAAAGCAAACAAAAATCTACCTTAACTAAAATCTCCTTCTTTAACTTTCACTAAACTAACAAACAAGGATATATCACTTCATTATTAATTCAATCATAAGCAAAAATTCAGCTATACATATTCAATAAATCGCCCTTACCACCATTCTTGCCACTACACTTCTAAACCCACAAGTTCAACTTACACAATACTTTCAACTAAACGTTACTACTTCTGTCACTATATAGAAACCCACACTTTCAACTAACACCAGAACAACAAGATAAACAAAAAGTTGCTAGTGAATTGAAATAGTCCTCACACGGCTTCACTAGACTTTGGTTTTTCACAAACATAATGATAACAAGATTACATAATAGAAGAGATGGAAACTTGACACATAACATTCAACGATCTAAGAATACACCTTACTCTGTCTTAATTAAATACCTCATAAGAACGAGGGCATAACTTAAATTTGAAGGAATTATAACACACTAGAAGGCTTCTATCAAGCCACTTTATGAAACTTCTGCCAGCAAATATAAGAGCAATATCTGGGGAGGAAATTGGAACTTGCCGAACATGTTACCTCAAGAACAGTACATAGATAGAGAAGTATAGATTATCATTATGGATTCTGAGTAAAAATTTGAAAGTATATCTAACTCGGGCTTAGTGCAGGATTTCTACAGGCCTGATAAAGCACTTCAGTTTTTGGAACTCAAAAGTACTGATAGGATACTTTTGTAGCTCTCTTACAATTCCATAACTATCTGTGGAGAATTAATCTCAACTGTTTCTTATACCTTGGAAATAAGGCAGAGATGGCCTGACTATAGTAATATGAGAATCTATATAAGTTTCTTGGAGAACTTTTCTATAGCATGATTTAAGACTTAAAAGAATGGAGATATTTCCTAAATGCCCTGTAGCCTCTCGAAGAAAAGTATAGACGTCTCCGTACCATTCCGCAAGACTCTACTAGACACGGATTCATAGACACCCTAGGACACTTGAACTCTGTGCTCTAATACCAAGTTTGTAACGCCACAAAATTGGGTCCCGAGACGTCAAATGGTGCTTAGGATCACAAGTGACCCCAAGCTAACCCTTCTACTGGAGTAACTCATAAGCAACTGGACAAAAAGTATAAATCTATAAAAATCTATAGAAAATAACTTTTTTATGAATATGATAGATACAAAACTAAATTTACAAGATTACAACTCTGCTTTTACAACCAAAATTGAAACGTAATACATTAAATTCTACTAACTGTCTATGAAGCCTCTACTAGTACTGACTATAGGTAGCTAGGTCATGACTCCCGACTATCCCAACTTAATACAGCAGGATAAATAAAATACAACACTTCTCGAACTGTATAACTAACTCAAGCCCTTGAATCAAAAGGACTCATCACCTGCTGATTGGATGCCGCAAACTGACTGGATCTGAAGATGTACACTATACCTTGTACCTACATTCCAAGAAAATGTAGCCCACATACGAATATATGGGTCAGTACCATGGAAACATACCTATAATATGGGGGTGCAATGCATATATAAAATAATATCTTAATATCATCACAGTTTATAAAATTATGCATGCTGATATAAGTGACTCACGTAGCTCGAATTAAAATCATTATAATCATAAGAGAGTAAAATATATCAGGTAAAACATGTGAGTCATCATAATAAATCTCAATTCACTTTCATCTCGATTCCAAATGATCAAAGCAATCAAATCTCATAACAATTCTCTTTGGAATATATGTTCATTAAATCTTTCGAAAAGAATGACTTTCATAAACTCAGTGTTTCAAACAAATATGTTTTCATCTCAGATAGAAGAATAAGACTTTTCATATTAAATAGGAGAATACACACACACATTGGGAGTCTCTTACAACCGACATAAATCATGTGAGCTACATGGAGTCCAACATATAACCCCCGTTGGGGAGAGCTGTCCTATCCTTGCCATCAGAGTAGGACCTTAAATCATCAATTCAAACACTAGTGATCACTATATAAATCAGCCTTAGGCTCACAAACTACGGAGGCATGTAGTTCTATGGAAGTACCAATCCTGCTATACCTCCCGTTTGGTGCTAAAGACTACTCCCAGACTTAGCTTAGATCTTTTCAAAAGAAAATCCATAAATAAACAATTCAACAATTCACAACTAGAGCCATCAGGCTACCATTTTTATAATAATCAATAAAAGTGGATTTCTTTTCTCATCTCGGGTTCAAATCAACCCCTTTTTACGACCAAAAATTCAAAGCTTCGTTATAATCTCAATTCATTCAAACACAAAGTGTTTATAACACATGATTTCTAAAAAAAATGACAATCTCAATTAGAGTTCAAAACTCATGTCTCAACATCATATGAAAATTTATCAAGGTTCAAGCTTTACATCATAAACATATATAACTTCCTTCAAAATCTAGAAATTTAGCCATAAGGCACAAAATATCATCATTCTCATATAATTTCACTTCTAAAATATCAAAAACATCATAATCTAATGATAATCAATATAGGATATAAATTCATGCTTTAAAATCATAGTAAAACATATAAAATCCATAACTTCATAAAAGAAAGTATTTTTGGGAACAAGAACGAAAGGGTGTTCTTTTTGAAAAATACCACATACCTTAAACTTGAAGATTTAAATGACTTTTCAAATGACGTAACACTATTCATGAACTTTTGGGTGTCACTCGTAGCCTTCGTAACGGGGATTCCGAATATGTAAAAATTATAGAATTCTCACGGTTGAATCTCTAGCTATTGGGGTTTTTATGTTGAAATTCTAAAGGTTGTTCTTGGTGATTTTCAGAGAAAGTAAACTTATTTTGATATTATGGGAGTTTAATCCTGTGTTAAAGACATATATAGGGGTGTTTTTGGCACTTGGAAGTGAGGTATGCGGCGCACAAACCATGGCAGACCTTAAGGTGTGCATCACTCACCTTATGGTAGACATTTAAGTGTGCCTCATACTCCCAATCACACACATTTGATTGGGCTGCTCATTTCCCATTGCACACCCTTACTGCCTCTCATAAAAATAGGCAGAACTCTTCGCTCGGGTATCAAATTTTTGCAAAATTGGTATCGTTGGAAATCTAATTCAATTATATACAATTTTATAGGTCTTGGAATGAAAAATTCCATTTATATTAAGAGATATTCACATTTGAAGTTGACCCTTGTAGAATCAAATGTCAAACTTTGGATAAATCAATTGGTCTTAGATCAACCTTGTTCTATGTCATTACTATAAAAATTTTCCACCTCTAAACTACTACATAGACTAGGATAATGATCATGAAACTTTTATTCACATGAGAATCACCTGAATTAGAGCTTAGACGCGCAGAAACGACGGTTAGAATTCTAGCATAAAAATATAGGGTATTACACATAGTGTCCCAAGGGGGAGATACGCTAGAATTCCCCGATGATTTTATGTCCTTAAATACATTAAGTTTCATTCTCAAATTCCCCTTACAAAATTAGTATCAGTTATCATTACATATTCAATCATGCTTTCGCGACAATCAACTCAGTCAGATATCCATGTATCAGATATGCTTGTCCAGTATGAGATTTCAGTATATCAGTGGTTTCAGTCATATAGTCATGTTTCAGATATTAATGTCCAGTAAGTAAGTTTAGCCTGCTATTATTTTCAGCTTTATCAGTCCCATTCAAGGATGAATGTTCCCAAGGGGGAGATATTGTAAGACCCCACAAATTTTCTTAGTCATTAAAACTCTTTAAAGTATGTCAAGAGAAGCTCCAACACTTAGAAAATTTTGGATAATGTTAAGACTTAGTCTATTTTAGCCTTTGAAAGTTGGTGTTCCTATTTCATGACCTTTACGTCCATAAAGGTTTGATAGTTAAGTTAATCCATGATCAACAATGTCAATAGGGGTTTCCAGATGAGTTTCAGATTTTTGAACCTCATTTATACCAATTTCCAGTGCCCAAAATAGTGGACCAACACGATCTTGGCGTGTCGCATCGCCTATCGCCTTGGCCAATATTTTTCCAGGACCGCCAGTCAAAAGTACTGAGGCTCAAGGAAATTATGGCATGATCATCGGGTATTGCATCGATGCCATCGATGCGCTGCATCAACCAGTGTGTCAGTACCCATTTATCAGTTATTAATAATAGCTGCGACCCCAGGGTTATTTCAGTCTTTTTCCCACTCTTATATAACCCTATAACACAAGATTCAACTATTTTTTACCCACATATACTAGTTTCCTCTCAATTTTCCTCAAGAACGTTCTTAGGGTTTTCAATTGAAGATCTAAATTCAAAAAATTCCACCATCAATCTTTGTAGAATTAGGAACTAAGTATGTTATATGTTGATTCTTGGGTTCCTTTCACCCAATAAGTTCAAGAATCCATTTTAAAATTATACAGTTTGTGTATTTATGAGTTTTCATGATTTATGTGAATTGAAGTTCATGATTATGTACTGTTGAGTTTTAATTCATGATTTAGACTACAAGTTTCAAGAATTGATTTTAGTATGTGGTGAATTTCATGATATTGATAATAAACCCTACAAGATAGATGTTGATTGATGTAACCATGTTAATGGAGTGTGTCGAATGTTGTATAACCAAGTACACTCCCCATATGTTTGATAAAATGCTTATGTGATGGAAATAGAGTCATTATAGCATGTTGACAAGAAATCCCTAATTGTGTATAAGTTAATGCATGCCAAGTGTTTGTTGAAAGGCCTTAGTGAATGAATTATGATATGTTGCATGCATTCCTACTTATGTGCGTTCCCTATTGAATGAATTATGAGATAATAGTATGAGATAATACATTTACATGTTTAAGACTTCCAAGTGCTTGAAGAGATGCCTTATTGATTGTGTTGTGAATGATAGACTATTTCCATGTTATGTATGAGTTTTTCTGTCTTGTATTATTTATGTTATCGAGTCCTGGGGGTATTTATACCCAACAAATAAGCTACTTGTCTAGAGCCAGTGTCAGTTTTACAATAATCTAAATTATGCCATGATTAGTAGTACTCTCAGTCAGTTACAGATCTAAGGAAGTCTCTGTAATCTCAGTATCAGTGGCATTCTAGCTTCAGTTTAGTAATCAATTCAAAACTTAGTAATATTCCGTCAGTGAACGAAACTCAATAAATCCAGTTTAGCATAGTCAAACAAGTACGATCAATAACAGTTCAGTCAAGACTAGTATGATCATAGAAATTAGTTTAGTGTCTTTTAGTTTGGAGTAGGATTCAACACCGAGCGAACCTAGGGATGGGGGTTCACCCACTAGATAGGGCTGAGATCCCTAGAAGCAATCCCTAAGTTCTAGAACTATGTAGCCAGCGTAGGCATGAGATGTCACCCGTTAGATAGGACTGACATACTCCGGGACTACCCTCTAGTACAAGACTGATCTTAGGGGTCACCTGCTAGATTAAGACTGACCCCATAGCAGTTGTCTTTACCCGTGGCACGGTACTGACACCCTTCCAGCTGGGGTTATAGGTTGGACACCATTATTTCAGATTTAGGGTATATCGGTTAGATGACTATATCCCACAGTCTCAGATTTTTAATCAGTCTCAGTAAAAGAACTCAGCTTAGTAGCTCAAATTTAGGATTGTTAGATACAGTAACTCATTAGCATTATTAGTGGACTTAGAGAGCACCTGCTAGATAGGACTGATCTCAAATATAGTTAATTAGTATCAAGTACCGATAGATTCAGAGATCACCCATTAGATAGGATTGATCTCAGATATAGTTAAATAGTTTCAGTAACCTCAGATATCAATATCAGTAGATTCAGTTATTCAGTATCCCAGCATTAGTAAACTCAGATATGAGTAAATTAGCATTCGGGAATCAGTATTCAGTGTCACTACGATTTTAGTTATAGTTTATGCATTCATGCATGTATCCTCATTCAGCATACTTAGATTATTTAGTCAGTATAATTCATGCATATGGGCCCTTGCATTCATATTTACCCCATCAATCATACCAATTTTTGATGTACTGATGCATACTTTTCTCTTACCCTATGGTGTCTTATACCATAGATTCAGAAGCATGGGATCACGAGCACCCTTAGCAGTTCAGACTCAGTCAGCAGCAGTAGACTTAGTAGTGTGTCCTCATCATTCGATGATGGTTCTATTATTTTGTTATATTGTATTAGATTCATTATTCATCAGTAGATGGATTTATTTTGGGGATTGTGCCATCAACTCCATAGTTCAAACAGTTCAGAGGATTTCAGACTAGTTGTTCAGACAGTTGTTTTAGTTTTGATATTGTTAAACTTTATTTAGTTTTATTTTATTATTGAACGTTATGGCAAGTTTTATCCATTTTTTTGCATTTTTCAGTATATTATGCAGTGATCAATTATAGGTATCAGTTAATGGTTAGTTTGTGGTCTTTTGGGATTATGAGCACCGTGTAGCATCCGGGGTACTAGACTCGGGGTGTTACATGAGGTGAACTTGGGTACAAAGACCCTTCTAAAATGCCTTCCAAAAGTGAGAGATAAACTGAGTACCTTTGTCTAAAATAATGGACAACGGGACACCATGCAACCAAACCAACTCTCTAAGGTAGAGCTTGGCATAATCCTCAGATGAATAAGAAGTATAGATTGGTAAAAAAGGGGCTGACTTGGTCATCCTATCCACAATGACTAAAATTGAATCATGTTGATGACGGGTCCGAGGTTAACCCATCACAAAGTCCATGTTCACCTCTTCCCACTTTCAAGTGGGGATACTGAACTCCTTCACAGAACAACTAGGCTTTCGGTGCTCAATCTTAACCTGTTGGCAAGTAGAAAACTTAGCTATAAACTCTGTAATATCTCTCTTCATCCCACTCCACTAATAGATCATTCGTAAATCGCGGTACATTTTAGTAGCTCCTAGATGAATAGAGTAGATCATACCATGGGCTTCGACAAGAATCCAATGTCTAAAGTCACCTACACACGGCACATACAACCTACCCTGGAAATGCAACACACTATCTCCCCCTTGGGAGAAAACCTTTACTTTCTGCTCTCTTACAGTCTCTTTTAACCTCAAACAAAACTAGGATCCATATCCTACTTTTATTTCACTTCAGTGATAACGCTCAACTTACACCTTAAATTAGTGTAAGGTGATCATCGTCAATATATTTACCCAACTTTGGATTTGGGTTCGAATCCACAGGGAACAATGTGAGTGGTGATTAAACTAGTTTGAAATTATGGCCACAAGTTAAAGTCAAACAAATGATACAAAAATATAAAATGGGGTTTTAGTATTAATGTTTATCATCAATATAAATGGAAAACCAGAGTTATGTTCACTGTGGGTTTCGGGAATTGACAGATACTAGGTACTGCTTAAGACTCTTGAGGTAAGTAGGAGTAGCAGAATATCCCTGACGACTATACTGCTTGACTTATCTCTCGACCTCACCAGACAATTTATTATCTAATTCTCTCAAACTTAGATAACTTATCTATTTTCAATAGGATGTTATCTCAGGTAGATTAATCTAGTTATGGCATTAATCATTAAACATAAGGTTGGTAGCTTCCAAGTCCCCGTTGATAATTCACGTCCTCTAGTCTATTTCTTTGTTCAAGCAAATAAACCTAAGGAATAACCTATTATTTTGCAACCAATAGATTTTAAGTTAAAACAACAGAATTTCAAGACTTCCTACTACTCTTTGAACCCTTTAAGTACCTAGCAGCATATCAAACCCTAATCCATGGATCCCATAACTCGGGCTAATGGAATTAGCCGCTCATGATTTTATGAATGAAAGAACAAGTTGAGTTCATAAAAATATGGGTAAACTTACGAACGTATGAAAAGTAACAAGTCACTCCTTCAATTGAATCACGAAAAATAAAAAATTCACAAATAGTTGATAAGTGTTCAAAGAAAACAATATCTCCAAGGTCCCCAAAAAAAATATTAAGAGATTAAAGGATTAAAGAAGATTGTCCATAAAACCCTAAAAGATGCTCTTTATACTTAACCCTAATTATGGAAATAAAATAATAAAAATCATAAAATTCTTCGGATTAGGTGACGCCGTCGCTGACGCTACGTCAAGGTTCTGACGCCTTATCATGGATGGCGTCAGAATTGCTCCAGTTGCCTTCAAAATCTGCCTTAGGCTGACGATGTAGCTGATGCCATGTAACTGATCTGACGGTGTATCACCAACATTGTCAGATTTCTTCTTCAAGCTCAATTTTTTGGTTTAGGCTGACGCCCATCGTAACACCTTATCAGCTCTTTGATGCCATGTCACCAATGCTGTCAGAACTTTCTCTCAGACTTCAAATCTGTGGTTAGGGCTGATGCCAATACTAATAGCCTATCACAAGGCTAACAACTTATCACGATCGTCGTCATCCATGTTTTCAGCTCTTTTTGCTTAGATTTCAGCTCTTTTGCTCCATTGTTATTTATTTCCATGCATCTTGACTTTCCTACAAAATCTTAAGAAATAATATCAAAAACACCAATAATTACTTAAGAACTTACAATTATTTCATGTCAAAAAGTCTTAAATGTGCTACAAAAATCTAGCACATCAACACCCTCAACTTAAAACAATTGCTTGTCCTCAAGCAACTACATAACACCATAGTACGATGCTTAATCAACAGACACATAAGATACCTATCACAGTTGATTATCAAGTTTAGCTCAAAACTTATGCCACTATCCGCGTTTAATTACTTATAAATCCAATGTGCATATCAATGAAGATTAACAATGTGACCCAAAGAAATCAAGATATGGTATCAATTCAGCAATAATAACCATGAATATGTACAAGTTACACTACCTAAACAAGTAAACAGCTAGCAACAATATGAAGGTCATGAGACACTCACTCTCAGAAAAAAATTCCAATCAATGCATGTCAAATACCATATGCTTGCCCTTATTTTTATTACCAAAGTGTCCAGACAGGTAAGTTAGGATCACTATAGGTATTTTCTTGGGCTTGTAATATAGGCTAAGGGCTGGTATGATATTCAATGGCATTTAGAATGACTAAGTCTCCTTGGCACTACCTTAACTTTTGGGGTTCACTTATTAACCTATTTCTTCTTTTTCTCCTTTTCTTGACCACACATTATTCAGGATGGATGTGGATTTTCTTTTTTATTCTTTTTTTTTCTTATTCTTCTTCCACACCACCCAACTTTTTATTCTTTTTTCACTTATTCTTTTCCTTTTATTCTACCTTTATACATACCCAGTTTACATCACGCACCCTATGATAGCCACCCTCAACTTAGGTTGTTTACCTAAGTCAAGGTGCACAGTGTCCAAGGAGGACCAGGGCCAAAACAGGTTCATTATAATCTAAACGGGAAGGTGATAGGTGTCATAGAAAAAAATGGTCAATTTAGGCTCAAAATAACAATCAAGAGATATCATGCATACAGGGAAGGTCATTTAGGCTAAAAAGTGACTTAAAAATCAAAACGGCTTATGATCCTTTCCTAACCCTTATCTTTAAATCAAGGTAAGACTAACCGGGAAAGTTCTAGATTCAACACACGCAAGCAATTGAGTAAGACCTCATACACACATGACACAATAGTACATCGCAAGCTACTACCCATTCGGTTGATGGAATTGTTAGCAGTGATTATCATGTCCCTAGTACTAATGCCATAAAAAGATTCACAGCAGCCACATATAAATGCTTCTCACATAGTTATAAAATAGACCAATGGAGAGGTGTTTATCAGTCTTAATAATCAATAAAAATATGTCAATTGATCTAGATACTTATTTTTCTCTAGTTAACCACAACACATCACAAAACAAACACAATACGCCTAAACATGCTGGCTCTACTAGGAACAAAACTCTGGGGAAAAGAGGCATGGGAACAAAAACCCCAGGAGGACATCACACCCACAAGTAGTCCCACCCTCAACTTAATATCATGCAGTGTTCCCAACGCATCAATCCAAAACAAGAGAGTTAGAAACAAACCTGTGGCACCATGGGTGCGAAGATTTGATGTCAATCATATAATACAAATAAAAACAACAAAATACCTTGGGTTGCCTCCCAAGAAGCGCCTAATTTAGTGTCGCGGCATGACCCAACTCAGTTTTTTTTCCATCTTGAGGATATGAACTTCACCCCCAACTTAGAGTCTATCTTCTTGCCTCACTCATAGGGAGGTAGTACAAAGATTAAGAAGCTGAGTAATGGATGATGCATGGTAAACAACTCAGCTTTAAAGTGAGGTATGTTTTTGTGTTGTTTAACAAGTGTAAAATAAAGAATATAGGATTCTTGTTCCTCATCTTCACAGTCTTCCACTATTTTAGATGATTCCACAAACAAGATATCATCTAAACATAATGTGTAAAAATACTTCGAGTGTGGCCCCAAAAAATCCTACTTCAAAATTTACACTATCCTCTAAACACTCACTTTTATTCATCTTCTCAACATTTTTACTTTGAATTGGGCTAGATTCTTCATAAGAGATTGGCTTGGCTTCTTCTTTTGCCTCTAGCACCATTTCCTTAATCTTGGCATCATCCCTCATGGTTGGCTCGATTGGTTGAGAAATCTCCAAGGGTTGATCAACATCAAGCTCATCATCAGTATAGGAATCTTTCTCTTCATCGTCATGATTTTCCATTATTTTAAATGATTCCACAAACAAGATATCATCTAAACATAATGTAGAATAGTATTTTGGATAATTGACCTCGATATCCTTCTCTTCTATTCTTTCTCTTCTCTTGTTAAATTCCCTAATGTATTGACGTATGTCACATATGGTATCATTCTTTGTGTCTATATGATCCAACATTAGTTGAAGCATAGCTTCAATGTCACTCTTTCCAGTGCTGCATTCTTCCTTTTCTTGACCATAAGACCTGTCATACTCATAAGAAGAACTAGAACTTGGGTTAGCGTAATAGGGGGAGGGGGAATTTAAGGAATAACTCCAATGTCCATCTTGACCACCACATAAAGAACAATTACACTCCCGGTAGGGTGGAGATGGTGCACATATCTCTCTTCGGGGAGCATATCTACAGCCATGACAAAAGTGGGGTCCATCACAATATGGACATGGATCATCCAGATAAGATTTTCAATCATCAAACTTACATTCATTCCATGATGCCATAGTAAGAAATAAACAAAAGTAAATAAAATCTACCTAACACAAGAAACAAAAGAAATCACACAAATATTTACAAGTTTGAATTCAAGCAAGTAAGCTAAAATTCCAAACTAACCCACTAGGCCAAATTATTCCCCGGAAACGACGCCATTTTTGATAACGCTCAACTTACACCTCAAATTAGTGTAAGGCGATCATCGTCAATATATTTACCCAAATTTGGAGTCGGGTCGAATCCAAAAGGAACAATATGAGCGGGGATTAAACTAGTTTAAATTATGGCTACAAGTTAAATTCAAACAAATGATACAAAAATATAAAATGGGGTTTTAGTATTAATGTTTGTAATCAATATAAATGGAAAACAAGAGTTATGTTCACTGTGGGTTTCGGGAATTGATAGATACTAGGTATTGCTTAAGACTCTTATAGTAAGTAGGAATAGCAGAATATCCCTGACGACTATACTATCTGAATTATCTCTCAACCTCAATAGACAATTTATTATCTAATTCTATCGAACTTAGATAACTTGTCTATTTCCAATAGGATGTTATCGCAGGTAGATTAATCCAGTTACGACATTAATCATTAAACAGAAGGTTGGTAGCTTCCGAGTCCCTATTGATAATTCACATCCTCTAGTCTATTTCTCTGTTCAAGCAAATAAACCTAAGGCAGAACCTATTGTTTGCAACCAATGGATTTTAAGTTAAAACAACAGAATTTCAAGACTTCCTACTACTCTTTGAACCCTTTAAGTTCATAGCAGCATATCAAACCCCAATCCATGGATCCCATAACTAGAGCTAATAGAATTAGCCATTCATGATTTGATGAACGAAAGAACAAGTTGAATTCATAATAATATGGGTAGACTTATGAATGTATGAAAAGCAACAAGTCGCTCCTTCAATTGAATCACGAAAAAGAAAAACTCCACAAATAGTTGATTAGTGTTCAAAGAAAACAATGTCTCCAAGGTTCCCAAAAAAAATATTAAGAGATTAAAGGATTAAAGAATATTGTCCATAAAACCCTAAAAGATGCTATTTATACTTAACCCTAATTATGGAAATAAAATAACAAAAATCATAAAATCTTTCGATTATGTGACGCCATCGCTGATGCCGCATCAAGGGCCTGGCACCTTATCACGGATGGCATTAGAATTGCTCCAGTTGCCTTCAAAATCATCGGCTATTGATGTAGCTGACGCTGCATCACCGATCTGACGGCGAATTACTAACGTCATCAGATTTCTTCTTCAAGCTCAATGCTCTGGTTTAGGCTGACGCCCATCTTGATGCCTTATCAGCTCTTTGACACCATGTCACCAATGTCATCAGAACTTTCTCTCAAACTTCAATTCTTTAGTTAGGGCTGACGCCAATGCTTATAGCCTATCACAAGGCTGACGACTTATCACGGTCGTCGTCAGCCATGTTTTCAGCTTTTTTTGCTCAGATTTCAGCTCTTTTGCTCCATTGTTATTTATTTCCTTGCATCTTAACTTTCCTATAAAATATTAAGAAATAACATCAAAAACACCAATAATTACTTAAGAACTTACAATTATTTCAAGTTAAAAAGTCTTAAATATGCTACAAAAATCTAGCCCATCATTCAGCAACTAAAGAAGATTTCGAACTATTTTGTACCCACACTGCCCTCAACTGAATCGACCAAATGGACACCTAGTTTGGTAAGCTGATTAACTTCCTAAAATAGTTTCTTCTTTTCATCCTTAATGTGAGTCACACTACCCATGGACAATATACTAAGAGTATCTACCACTATATTGGCCTTTCCCGAATGTACAGAACACTCATGTCATAGTCTTTCAACAATTCTAACCACCTTCTCTGATGCAAGTTCAAATCTTTCTGTGAGAACACATACTTCAGACTCTTGTGGTATGTGAACACATCAACATGCACCCTATACAAATAAGGCCTCCAAATTTTCAAGGAAAACGTAATAGCTGCTAACTCAAGATCATGGGTAGGATAATTTAATTCATGTGGCTTAAGATGTCTAGAGGCATAAGCCATGACCTTACCTCTTTGCATCAAAACACAACTCAAACCAACTCTAGAAGCATCACAATAAGCAACAAACCCATCTGAACCATCTGGCAAGGTTAAAACTAGGGCTGAAGTGAGTCAAGTCTTCAACTCCTGAAAACACTTTTCATAAGAATCTGACCACTAAAGCTTGGCTTTTTTCTGAGTCAATCTTGACATAGGGGATGAAATAGACAAAAACCTTTCAAAAACCATCGATAATAGCCAGCCAGTCGCAAGAAACTTCTGATATCTATAGGAGAGACAAATCTAGTCCAGTTTCTTACTGCTTCGATCTTTTGAGGGTCAACTCTAATACTATCACCAAAAATAATATGACCAAGAAAAGATACTGACCTTTGCTAAAATTCTCACTTGGTGAATTTGGCGAACAACTGATGGGCTCTAAAAGTCTATAACACTATTCTAAGGTGGTCTGTATAATCTCTTTTGGTACAAGAGTAAAGAAGAATGTCATTGTTGAAGACTATGACGAACATGCCCAAGTACTGTTTGAGCACTTTGTTCATCAAGTCCATAAAGGCTACTAGGGTGTTTGTGAGATCAAAGGACATGACTAGAAACTCAAAGTGACCATACCAGGTTTGAAAAGCTATTTTCAGAATGTCACATTCACGACAGCAACAGTACGACAATAGAAAAAAATAGCTCAGCAACAACGTGCAAATTCGGTACAAACTCTAGCTCACTCTATCCCATTTTTAAATCTTCAATTTCTAACTCATTTTTCCCCTTTTATCCCTCCAATTTTCCCCCTCAAAACACCTTCAAAATTCTTGAAAAATACTCACTTATATAGAGAGGTAAAGGGAGGATTCTTTGGAGAAAAATTGGAGATTTTAGAGGAGCGTTCATGTAATTTCATATAACCAACTGATTCAAGAACGGATTCCATCAAAAAAACCTTATTCCAATGAAAAGTTGAAGCTCCAATGGAAATAACATAAATTCCGGTGGAAGTTACATTGCGTTAAACTCTTTTTTCCAAGTTCATTGCTTCAGAAAAGCTGAACGACTCATTCTTTTGCACCTTCTCTTTCGCTATTTAATTGTTATGATGGAAAATCTTATCATTGGTGATAAAAATTTATTTGTTTTTGAGGTATCTGTGGTGTTAGGAATCTGTAGACTGTTTAAATTCATTCTTATTTTGGTGAGGATTTTGGGATTAAGGGTCCACATGAAATAATTTGAGATAAATTTATTTATGTTCTTTTTTGGAATATGATTAAATTTCTGGTTTATCTAAATCGGTGACCTGATAATATTGTATGTTAACAGTAGTCAAATCAGATAAAATGATTTGAATAGTTTCTAATCTGTGACAGTTACTTCCACCATGCTAATTTTTGTACAGTGATCGTGAAAGAAAACAAGGAACAAAGATTAAATTTCTTTTTCTACTTTGTTTTGTCCTATTTTATGAGATGGGAATTCTTTTGCTGGTTAACTCTACTTCTCGACTACCAGCATATATTCATTTTTATCGTATTTATGTTCTTGAGTGTGTAGTGTCTGAGTTGACCCCCTTTGGCTTTCATTTATCTGATAATAGAATTCACCCCTCTAAAGGTACAATCTTTCTACTTTGGATCCATCAATATAATATTTTTAAATGTATTAGTGATAGTGGTTAATTTTCCTCAAATTTGATTTGTGGTTTTTGTCAAAAATTGCAGTTTAGAGTTTTTGTGGAAATTGAATTCAAGGTTATCATAACCTGTGTAGAATTAATTAATCTAATTGTGTGCTACTAGTATTGAAAATATGATGGTATTGCATTATTTTCTCTCATAAATTAGCCACCTTATAAATTTATGAGATGCTTGATTAGTTGGAGAAGGTTTTGAGAGGCAATTGTATCTTCAACAATGCTGGTGCATGCATATAACTTATTTCAATATGATTACCATGAATTTTTATGTATTAATTATACACACTTAAATACCAAATAAAGTATATAGCTTATGCAAGCATTGGCTAAACATAGATTGAAAAAGTGCAATAAATAAGAAACTAGTAATACGTAAACTTAATGCATACATTATCTCTTTTTCAACGCACTTTATGAAAAGATTAAGGGAAAAGTGTACAAATTGCCAATTTTGAAGCCTCCATTTAAATCAAAGCCAAATTTAATTAATACTTTAGTTTATTAATTTAAACTAAGTATTGTAGTAAATGGTTCAAAGCCAAATTTAATTAATACTTTAGTTTATTAATTTAAACTAAGTATTGTAGTAAATGGTAAAATAATTTCTGTTTAACCTATAGACTATGAACTAGAATTATAAAAGTAACTGCTAATACTTTAAGTTAAGTTGTCTATATTATATCTTTTGAGATATGATTCTTTTTCGAACATTCATATATACAAAACAATTGATACACCAAAGTATCCTTTTTCTTTTACATATTAATCCTAAATTTTATTCACGTTGAAATAATTAGCTTGATCTAGGGGTGGAAAATTTGGCTCAAACCCAAATGACCAGCCCAGCTTATAATGGGTTGGGCATGACCCATTATAAAGATGAGTTAGATTTAGGCAAATTTAATTTAACCCATTTATTTTGACATTGTTGCTTAAAAATTGCTCTTATACATTGTTGAACTCATAGGAAAATAGATTAGTGGAGATCATGGAGTTCAATATCCTCACCACACAACATTGTAAGATACCTTCTTCAACTTACCCATGCATATTTACATACGTATTCTTGTTAGTAAGTGGCTAATAAAATAGGCAAATGCAATCACTTTATTTGCACAATTTATGTCGGTCTTTTAGAGATAGAAATTCCAGCTCGTTTGTTTTTTCAGTTCATTCAATGTTTACTCAATATGTCCATTTCATATTATCTCTCTTAATTCACATATAGCAATAATCTTTTACATTAATATAATGCTTCTATTAAAGATAGTTCAAATAGAAGCATCAAGAAAATAAATGGGAGAATAGGGATGGCAAATTTAGCCCGCGCCCAAATGACCCGCCGAACCGCTCAGCATATAACGGGTTGGACATGACCCACTATTAAGATGGGATAGATTTGGACAAACAAAATTTAACCTATTTATTTTTATAGCCCATAGACTCATTCCAAACCAAAATAGTTGCCCTAATTCACATATTTTGTGAAGTGCAAGTGAGCCTCCAAGTCCTTATTTTTCATTTTCGGTGAAGTGCAAGTACCTGAATTTTTCAACAAGTTTCTCTTGTAAGCTTTCATTTATTTTTGTTTCTTTTCTTTATCTCTGTTCTTATCGAAAAACATGGTGAAGAGTTCTTAATATTACTCATATTTTGATTTTTACTTAAAGGATTTTTTTTTTAATTTTTCAACTTCATTTGTAGTTTTACTTGGTAATCAATATGAGTTTTTGACTTATATTTTGCTGTAATCAATATGAGTTTTTGACTTATATTCTATCGTCAAAATCATCTCAAGAAATAACATAAAAGTTGATTTGTTTAGAATATATGATAAACCAAAAGGAGATAGTCAATAATGAGCTTTAAGCTATTCCAAATAAAATCAATTTGACATGTGATTTATGGTTATCAATCTTAACAAATGGATATCTTTTTATTACTACACACTATGTTGATTTGAATTGGATTTTACAAAAAAAGTTTTCATTTTTCGCCATATGCCTCCTCCTCATAGTGGTGTTGTTTTGGGTCCAATGTAATTCATCTATTGAAGGGATAGGGAATTGAAAAGAAAATATTTTCAATAACTTTAGATAATGTGCATTATAATGATGATATTGTGGATCACTTGATGTGATGATGAGGTAGTCAAAGAAATTAAAGAATCTAATATGTTTGATAGACCATCTACTTGTGGTTCATAGAAGACTCAACTGTATTTGTATTTGGAAGAGCCAATATTAGTTTACAAAGGAAATAAAAATTTAGACGTTCTTACATTTTGTAAGGATAATAGAATTAAATATCCGTAACTCTTATTAATAGCTCGTGATTTGTTGAGTATACCTATCAGCACATGCATCCAAATCAGCTTTTAGTATTGGTGGGAGAAACATTAGCAAATACCAAAGTTTCATTTCTTGAGATTGAATTTATGTGCATCAAGGTACAACATATCAATATTCTTATCTCATTTTTCTTATGAACGTTCTAGTAGTTTAATAAAAAAAATTTAGCTTTTGGTGATTTCAATGAAGAGGATATTGCAATAGCTATGGAGAAATTTACCGTAAAACTTTAAAGTTAGAGAGAGGAGCATCATTTTCGCTCATGTGGTGTTGCTTATCTATTGTCAGGTGCATTTTGAACTTGTTTTACCATATCTTTTGTTCACTTGGACTTGCTTTTACAGAGACACGTTTTCTCTTTTACTACACTAGAGTTGAGGTTAAAAATAAGAGTGATTTTCTTTTACATTGTTACTACTTTCTCTGCCTTTTTTTGTTCATGATTATGCCGGTGCAACATTCTTCTGTTGTTAGTTGCTAGAAAGTTAACTTTAGCCTCTCTAAACTTTATTGAACAGAAAAAACTGTTGTCATGGACCTCCTAAATTTTATATATAGTAATGTTTATCAACTACATATGGTCTAGTGTCATGGACTACCAATAGGTGTTGTAGTTGATAAAGATTACTATATATAAAATTTAGGAGGTCCATGACCACAGCTTCTTCTGCTCAATAAAGTTGAGAAAGCCTAAAATTAACTTTCTGTCAACTAACAACATAAGAATGTTGTACTAGCATGATCACAAACAAAGAGATGACAGAGAAAGTAGAGACTTTTGACACCAAATTTTTTGCCCTCCACGACTAGTTTAATCCCGACTTTTTTCACATTTAAATAAAATTATAACATTTATTCTATTCAGATAAATTTTTTTTAAAGTATTTATCTAGGTAATTTGTTCATTTTGAGTAGTTATTATATGTTTTTGTATTCATGCATACGAGATTGTGTAATTTCGTTACTCTAAAAAATATTTACAAAAATTGAATTTTAAATCAAGGGTTATCTTGAAAATTGATTTGAATGGTTAAAATTTTTATTCAAATATAATTTAATCTCAAAAATAATTTATTTTGAAAGATATTTGTTTGATTTTATCAAATCAGGAAGCTCGAAATTAAATGAGGTATTAATTCGTATCGAATTTAATTTAATTTAGTCTATCTATTATATCTGGCGATAACCAAAATCAAAGTCCACAATTTCAATGCAATTGCTAATTCATTTTCAATTTGATTGAAATTTAAATCAACTCAAATCTTCTTCTTATAAGATAACCAACCCAGACCCAACAGATCCCCCAATTACCTGGCCCATACTTTATTTCCCCTTTTTCATAATCTAATAGCGTACAGAACACAACAACGATAACAATACTCAACACAGCAACAACAACTTCAACCAAAAAAACTCTTTCATTCATAAAGCAAGCACCGTCAATATCAATGCTGTCACAACGACAGCAACATGTTAACACTTAACTTACACATCAATTTAGTGTAAGACGGTCGTCGTTAATATATTTACCCAACTTTGGAGTCGGGGTCGAATCCACGAGGAATAATGTGAGTGGCAATTAAACTAATTTGAAATTATAGCTATAAGTTGAATTCAAACAAATGATACAAAAAGATAAAATGGGAGTTTTTGATGATCAAACAAATGTTAAAGTTTTAACTTGCTTCATTTCTCAAAACTAAAATTTCAATAGTTCAAATCAATGATAGAGAGGAACTAGCATTGTGATCACTATGATTATTAATCCCCATTAAATAATAACTGTAGTATTGGGTTCTCATGACTTATGGGAAACACTAAATTAACAGTTTCGACAGTCCATCTAAGTGTTTCTCAACCTTCCTAGATGTTGAACTCCCTAATTCTCTTGAACTTAGGAAATCATTCTATTCATACTAATTTTATCTCAAGTTGATCAATCTTGTTACAACATTAATCCTTAGATGGGAGTTTAACCTTCCCAAACCCTTGTTGATAATTCGCTACCTTTAGTTTATTTCTCAGTTCGAGCAAATCAACATAAGGTAGAATTTATTATTTGAAACCAATAAATAACAATCATAACAAAGGAATTATCAAGATGTCCCCACAATCACTCACACCCTAACCAACTATTAAATCCATGGGGGAATACTCATAGATCCCACAACCCTAGTTGTGGGTTTTAGTTCCACATAAGAAAGAAAGAGATAGCAACAATTGTAATCATCATTGAAAGTAATTAAACCTACAAAAGATGAAGTCTGAAGTTGATTATCTTCCAAGTTCAAGAGAAAAATCTCAAAACCCAATCAAAGAGTTGAATATTGAATTCTAAGTTAAGAGAGCCAAAAAAAAAAGTAAACTCCCTTTAGAATAAGTTCCAGCCGTTTCTCCCCTTTTTATGATTAGAAAACCCTAACATATGCTTTAAATAATTCCTAATAATTATGGAAACAAAATCACAGATCACAGTATTTTCTCAGAAAGACGACAACGAAGTGTGATGCCTCATCAGGAGTCTGACAACTTATCAGAAATGTCGTCATCTTCTTCTCCAAGTTTGATGATTTCTGCCTTAGGCTAACGATGACACTCTGACGGCTTATGAGGAGTTTGACAACTTATCAAAATTGTCATCAGGTCCTCTTCCACTTTCATGATTTCTGCCTTGGGATGATGGCATTCCTGACGGCTTATCAGACACCTGACGGCTTATCAGGGAATGTCGTCACATTTCTGCTCCCACAACCTCACACTGTCTACAACTGATATTGATTCTTATAAGTTATCAAAAAGTTGACGACTTATCAGAATTGTCATTGCCTTTTTTCTTTAAGTTCTCAAGTACTGCCTAATCCTAACGATGAGCCTGACAACATATCACAACTCTGACGACCTACCACAGGTTGTCGTCACTTCTTCCAGCTAAATCTCATTCTTTGTCTAAGGCTGATGGCAACTCTGATAGCTTATCACAAGGCTGACGACTTATCTGATAAGTCGTTAGCTATACTTCCCTCTATACTTGCTCAGAAATCAACTCTTTTACTTCCATTATTGCTGGTTCTCTTTCATCTTGACTTTTACTGCAATATCAAATAGAAAACAATAAAAAATGATAAAAGTTGCTTAAGACTTTGCAATTATTCTCAGTTAAAAGCCTCAAATGTGTTAGCATCTGCTCACACATCAACACCCTCTACTTAAAACAGTTGTTTGTCCTCAAGCATCCAAAACACAATCAAGAGGATACAAAGTACATTCGGCAGTCAACCATCCATATTATCTCAAAACATCTTCACCATCTCCAATGTCAATTAATTTGAAAAACAACTGTGCATATTATAGAAAAACAACAATGTGACACATAGGAATCAAGATATGAAATCAATTTAGTAACAACAACCATGCATGTACCAAGATTACACTATCCAAACAAGTTAGCAACTAGCAATGTAACCAGTGTACCCTCACTACAAATAAGTCCTTCCTCACTCATATGTGAACTCAAGCATGTCAATGCGGGGACAATCAAGAGACATTCACTCTCAGAAAGAAGTTCCAATCAATGTATGCCAAATGCCATAAGCTTGCCCTTATTTTTATTACCAAGGTTTTCAGGTAAGTTAGGATCACTATAGGTCTTTTTCTTTCGCTTGTAACATAGGCTAAGAGACGGTATGATACTCGATGAATTTAAGGTGACTAAGCCTCCTTGGAACTACACTAATTTTTGGGGTCCCATTTATTTACCTTTACCTAATTCTCTCCTTTCTTGATAACACATACTCCGGATGGGTGCGGTCTTTTTGACAATCACTTTTTTTTTCACAACTTTTCTTTTCTTATTCTTTTTCCACCGCACCTAGCTTTTTATTATTTTTTTTACTCTCCCTTTCTTTATACTCATTTTACATCACGCACCCCTATGGTAGCCACCCTTAACTTAGGCTATTTTCCTAAGTCAAAGTGCACAATGTCCAAGGAGGACCAGGGCCAAAACAGGTTCATTGTGATATAAATAGGAAAGTGATAGGTATTGTAAAAGAATAGGCATTTAGGCTCAAAAAATAGGATCAAGAGATATCATTCATACAGGGAAGGTAATTTAGGCTAGAAGTGGACTAATCTCAAAATGGCCTATGATCCTTTCCTAACCCCTATCCTATAACCAAGGCAAAACCAACCGAGCAAGTTCTGGACTTAACACACAATGGGAACTAGGTAGTCTAATGATCTAGTGAATTCTCAGACAGACGACGACGAAGTGTGATGCCTCATCAGGAGTCTGACGACTTATCAGAAATGTCATCAGCTTCTTCTAAAAGTTTGATGATTTCTGCCTTAGGCTGACTATGATACTCTGACGGCTTATGAGGAGTCTGACGACTTATCAAAATTTTTGATAAGGCTCACACGTCAATTTAGTGTAAGGCAGTTGTCATCAATATATTTACCCAACTTTGGAGTCGGGGTCGAATCCACGAGGAATAATGAGAGTTACAATTAAACTAATTTGAAACTATAGCTATTTTTTGAATTCAAACAAATGATACGAAAAGATAAAATGGAGGTTTTTGATAATCAAACAAATGTTAAAGTTTTAACTTGCTTCAGACCTCAAAACTAAAATTTCAATAGTTTAAATTAGTGATAGAGAGGAACTAGGGTTGTGATCACTATGATTATTAATCCCCATTAAATAATAACTATAGTATTAGGTTCTCATGACTTGTGGGAAACACCAAATTATCAATTTCGACAGTCCATCTAAGTGTTTCTCAACTTGCCTAGATGTTGAACTCCCTAATTCTCTTGAACTTAAGAAATCATTCTATTCATACTGATTTTATATCAAGTTGATCAATCTTGTTACAACATTAATCATTAGATGGGAGCTTAACCTTTCCAAATCCTTGTTGATAATTCGCTACCTTTAGTTTATTTCTCGGTTTGAGCAAATCAACATAAGGTGGGATCTATTGTTTGCAACCAATAAATAATAATCATAACAAAGGAATTATCAAGATGTCCTCACAATCACTCATATGTGAAATCAAGCATGTCAATGCGGGGATGGTCAAGAGAAACTCACTCCCAGAAAGAAGTTCCAGTCAATGTATGCCAAATACCATAAGCTTGCCCTCATTTTCATTACCAAGGTTTTCAAACAGGTAAGTTATGATTACTATAGGTCTTTTTCTTTGGCTTGTAACGTAGGGTAAGGGATGGTATGATACTCGATGATATTTAAGGTGACTTAGCCTCCTTGTCACTACACTAACTTTTGGGGTCTCACTTATTTACCTTTACCTAATTCTCTCCTTTCTTGATCACACATACTCCGGATGGGTGTGGTCTTTTTGATAATCATTTCTTTTTTTTCATAACTTTTCTTTTCTTATTCTTTTTCCACCGCACCCAACTTTTTATTCTTTTCTTTTATTCTCCCTTTCTTCATACTCATTTTACATCACGCACCCCTATGGTAGCCACCCTCAACTTAGGCTATTTGCCTAAGTCAAAATGCACAATGTTCAAGGAGGACCAGAGCCAAAACAGGTTCATTGTGATACAAATGGGAAGGTGATAAGCATTATAAAAGAATAGGCATTTAGGCTCAAAAAATGGGATCAAGGGATATCATTCATCCAGGGAAGGTAATTTAGGCTAGAAGTAGACTAATCTAAAAATGGCCTAAGATCATTTCCTAACCCCTATTCTACAACCAAGGCAAGACCAACGGAGCAAGTTCTGGATTTAACACACAATGGGAACTAGGTAGTATCTCACACACATACAGCACAAAGGTACATCACAAGCTACTACCTATTCGGTTCATGCAATTGTTTAGCAATGGTTATCATGTCACTATTACTAATGCCATAACAAGATGCACAGTGGTCACACATAAATACATATTACACAGTTATAAAACATATCATTGGAGAGGTGTTCAAAAATCAAGACTTCAGGAAAAAAAGGCACGACAACAAAAACCCCAAGAGGAAATCAACACCCACAAGTAGCCCCACCCTTAACTAAAAATTATGCAATGTCCCCAATGCGTCAAACCAAAACAAGAGAGTTAGAAACATACCTGTGGCACCATGGGTGCAAAGATCTAATGTCAATCATATAATTCAAATACAAACAACAAAATACCTTGGGTTGCCTCCCCAGCAGCGCCTAATTTAGTGTCGCGGCACAACCCTACTCAGCTTTTTCCTCCACCTTGAGGATATGAATTTCACCCCCAACTTAGAGTTCATCTTCTTACCTCGATCATAGGGGGTGGTACAAAAATTAAGAAGTCGATTAATGGATTGAGAATGGTAAACCACTTAGCCTTAAAGTGAGGTGTTTTTATGTTGCTTGTTTAATGTAAAATCAAGAATATAGGATTCTTGTTCCTCATCGTCACATTCTTATACTATTTTAAATGATTCCACAGACAAGATGTAATCTAAACATAATGTAGAATAGTTCTTTGAATGAGGCCCAATCAATCCTACTTCAAAATTTACACTATCTACTACACTCACTTTTATTCACCTTCTCGACATCTTCACTTTGAATTGGGATAGAGTCTTTATTAGAGATTTTCTTGGTTTCTTCTTTTGACTCTAGCACCATGTCCTTAATCTTGGCATCATCTCTCATGGTTGGTTCAGTTGGTTGGGACATCACTGAGGGTTGCTCAACATTAAGATAGGGTTCTTTCTCCTTATCTTCACACTCTTCCATTATTTTAAATGATTCCACTGACAAGATATTACCTAAACATAATATAGAAGAATAATTTGAATGATTGACCTCTATATCCATCTCCTCATGAATGATTGGCTTAATGTCTTGACACATATCACATACAATATCATGTGTTTCTTTTTGGAGATCCAACATTTGTTGAAACATAGCTTCAATGCCACTATTCTCGGTGCTTCTTTCTTCCTTTTCTTGACTATAAGACCTATCAAACTCATAAAAAGAACTAGAATTTAGGTTAGCACAATAGGGGGAGGGGGCATTTGGGAAATCACTCCAATGTCCATCTTGACCACCACATAAAGAACAATCATACTCCCATTAGGATTGAGATGGTGCACACATCTCTCTCTAGGGATCATATCTACAATCTTGCCAAATGTGAGGTCCATCACAATATGGACATGGATTATCAAGATAAGATTTCCAACCACCAATCTCATGTTTATTCCACGATGCCATAGCAATAAGTAAACTAAAATAAAAATCTACCTAACATAAGAAATAAAACAAAAACTAAAAATAAATATTTACAAGTTTGAATTCAAGCAAGTAGGCTGAAATTCCAAATCAACTCAATACGTCAAATTGTTCTCCGAAAACGGCCCCATTTTTGAGTAAATATATCACTAGATCACTAGATTACTAGGTCGTCGTCTGTCTCATCACAGATCACAGTATTTTCTCGGACAAATGATGACAAAGTGTGACACCTCATCAAGAGTCTGACGACTTATCAAAAATATCATCAGCTTCTTCTCCAAGTTTAATGGTTTCTGCCTTAGGCTAACGATGACACTCTGATGGCTTATGAAGAGTTTGATGACTTATCAGAATTATCGTCAGGTCCTTTTTCACTTTCATGATTTCTGCCTGGGGATGACGGCATTTCTGATGGCTTATCAGACACTTAACGGCTTATCAGGGAATGTCATCACACTTTTGCTCCCACTACATCACACTGTCTACAGCTGAAATTGATTCTTATAACTTATCACAAAGTTGATGACTTATTAGAATTGTCATCGCTTCTTTACTTTAAGTTTTCAAGCACCGCCTAATCCTGGTGGCTTATCACAACTCTGACGGCCTATCACAGGTTATCGTCACTTCTTCCAGCTGAATCTTATTCTCTATCAAAGGCTGACGGCAACTCTGATAGCTTATCACAAGGATGATAACTTATTAGATAAGTCGTCATCTATACTACCCTCTCTACTTGCTCAAAAATCAACTCTTTTATTTCCATTATTGCTGGTTCTCTTGCATTTTGACTTTTACTACTATATCAAAGATAAAACAATCAAAAATGTCAAAAGTTGCATAAGAAATTGTAGTTATTCTCAGTTAAAAGCCTTAAATATGTTAGCATCTGCTCACACATCAACAGGGTACAACATCCGCAGCTGTACAACTGCTGATCGACAACAACATTAACAACGTGAACAACAATAATAACATCATACAAATCACTAAATCAATACCTGCACTACACAAAAAAACAATGGCAAAACCATTGTAACACCAACAACAACATCAAATGCTGTAACAATAGCCAATAACAGTATCCACGACAACAATAGTACAACAACAACAACAAATAGCTTAACAATAACATGCAAATTCCATACAAACTCTAGCTCACTCTATCCTAATTTTAAAATTAAAATTTCTAACTTATTTTTTCCCTTTTACCCCTCTGATTTTCCCTGCAAAATAGATTGAAAATTCTCTATAAATACCCACTATATAGAGAGGTAAAGGGGGGAACCTCCGATGGAAATAACGTAAATTCTGATGGAAGTTACATTGTGTTAAGATCATTGTCCCAAATTCATTGCTTCAAAAAAGGTGAATGACTCATTCTTTTGCACTTTTTATTTTTCTATTTAATCGTTATGATGGGAAATTTTATCATTAGTGGTGAAAATTTATTTGTTATTGAGGTATCTGTGGTTTTAGGAATCTGTAGATTGTTTAAATTCGTTCTTATTTTAGTGAGGATTTTGTCCGCATGAAATAATTCAAGATGAATTTATTTATGTTTTTTTTTGGAAAATGATTAAATTTCTGTTTTGTCTAAACTGGTGACCGAATAATCTTGCATGTGAACAGTAGTCAAATCAGATAATAGGATTTGAACGGTTTCTAATTTGTGATAGTTAGTGCCACTATGATATTTTTTGTACAGTGATCGTAAAAAAAAACAAGGAACAAAGATTAAATTCCTTTCTCTGCTTTGGTTTGTCCTATTTTATGAGATGGGAATTCTTTTGGTGGTTAACTCTACTTCCCATATCTTCTTGAGTGTGTAGTGGCTGACTTGACCCTTTTTGGCTTTCATTTATCTGATAATAGAATTCACCCCTCTAAAGGTACAATCTTTCTACTTCGGACCCATCAATATAATGTTTTTAAATGTATTAGTGATAGTGATTACTTTTCCATGAATTTGATTTGTGGTTTTTGTCAAAAATTGTAGTTTAGAGTTTTTGTGAAAATTGAATTCTACGTTATCATAACCTGTGTAGAATTAAATAATCTAATTGTTTGCTACTAGTAGTGAAAAGACAATGATGTTGTGTTAGTTGCTCTGATAAATTAGCCACCTTATAAATTTTTAAGATGCTAGATTAGTTGTGCTTATGAATAGATTAGTTTCAATTAATTCGAGAAAACACAACATTCATTCTTTTCTCTTGATGATTTTGATAGTCAAGTGACAATGCATTATGCGATTTTCCTCCTAAAATGAGTATTTAATAGTCTTGTGTGGTTTGAAATAGAAATAGATTATTACAACTGAATTTTGTGGGTAGTAAAATTATTTTCTTGTGCATTACCATATGAGTGGGTACTAATTTCGTTCATTTAATTTATGCATGAACTCTCCCTTGTTGGAGTCCAATTGGACTAACGTCCATGCATTTCTTCTATAGGCCATGGGGGTCCAGTCTGTCGTTGACTCCGAGCCTTCTTTATATCCAAAAGATAGACTAAAATTGCCGAGAAACAAACTGTATACACAGATATACAACAGTATACTGAGGATATATGGCTGGAAAATGGAAAGGGGAGCTGATTATATAGTTTGAGGGTTGAATTTGCATGTACATGACTGAAATACTGTCTTTTATACATCAGATCTATGAAAACTTGGAGAAAAGGAGGCTGGTATACATGTCGTATACACTGCAAGAAAATGAACCTAAAGTCCATAAGATGGGAAGCCCAAAGGCAAGGTAGCTCACCGATGGGCCAAAAAGGGCCGAACTCCAACTTTTGATCTTTAATTCTCTTATAGATTGCAATTAATATTTGTTTATTTGCACTAACTTTAATTAATTAATCTAGAGTTTTCCCATGTTGTTGCTATTCTATTTTACCTTGACTTCCATGCTTGATTCACAATTTTCTCACTTAATTTATATCGTCTAAATGGATTAAAGTGGTTCTATCGATTTTTCTTCCTAAAACTAGTTTTAAAAGTTATGTTTTCTAATTTAAAATGACACTTGTCCTGTTCATATGACTAATTGCCTACTTGGGTTAAAATAATTTTTCTCAAATTTAAGAGTTTAATTTTTCTCGTAAGTTCTAATTTTCATAATTGATGAAATACTTTTAACATGACATTCCTTTAACATCTTTTCAAAGGTGTTATTTATAACAAAATTGACCCCCATTTTTTTATATAATAATGATAATAATAATAATAATAATAATAAAAAATATTTACATAACTTTTTTTCCATAAAAACACAAACTTATTTCCTTTCTTGAGTCTAAATGTGCAACCTAGTTCAAATAGTATATTTCATAATTTTTCTTTAAAATAATTATGAATTAAGTAGAATTTTCTCATTTAGAATGTTTCTTAATTTCCTCTCAAATTCTAACTTATCGCGATTAATTATGTATTAACTAAAAAATTTCTTAAGTAGAATACTTTGTAATTTTTCCAAAATTAGCCATGAACTAAATAAAATATTTTCGTAATTCTTTTCAAAATTAATATTGGAGTAAGTAGAATATGTTATAACTTTTATTTCTAATTTAAGTAGACTATTTCTCATGCGAATAAATAAATGTCAGATTTAAATATGTAAATAAATAATTTTAATATTTTAAAATCAACCTTTCCACAGAATTATTTACTTTTTTAGTCAAAAAATGATCTTTTGGTGAACCGTTTTAAACAGTCGCCCCTAAGTTTTTTCAAAACCTTCTTAGGGCATTAATTGAACCCTCAGTTTCTCTAATTTTGAAGATTTATTTCTGTTTTTGTATCTTTGAAATTTCTTTAAGTTTTTCTTGATATTTTCTATAAAAATCAAGTGGCGTGTACTAACCCGTACTTTTTCTAGCTCAGTTTAGCCCCTAGTGTGTTGAGGATTAACTTTTAAAAAATGAATAACTCATGATACGTATGGAATTTTCCATCTTTAGGCCCCCAATGTGTAGGTAATTGAATTAGCTTTCCAACAATACCAATTTTGCCTTAATCCGATATTCGGTTGAGAAGTTATGACGATTTTAGTGAAAGTAGTAGAACACCGCGATAAGCACCGCGTCGCAGTGAAGGAAAAATTCACAATTATCTGATATTTAGTAAGGCACCGTAATTAGTTTGCATCTCAGAGAAGTTCCAGTTCCCATTCGTCCATTATCCAGTAGCTCACCATAATTGGCCTGTGTCACGCCAAAATCCTCAATAGGATAGGCACCATGCCGTGGTGCAGTACAGAATGACACTCGTCCCTTATCCAGTTAGCCTAACATGATTTTGTCGTGTCGCGCCAAGGGCCAAAACTGGGATTGTCCCTTATCCAGAATGGCACCGCGATTACCACCGCGTCGCGACGGATGCCATAATTAGGATTCCGATTTTCTGAAGTTGATGTTTTCCCAAGCCCCAATTTATGAAAAAGACCATATTTAAACTATTCCAAGCACATTATACTCTTATTTCATCAACTTTGTCTCAAAGAAATCCTAGAAATTCAAAACTTAATCCCCAAGAAATCTAATTTCCACCATTCTTTTTCCAAGATAACTCAAAATTCAAGATTTCCAATTCAAGATACTAAAGAATCAATCTTCAAGAGCACAAATAGGAATTCAAAATTTAAGTTTCTTCATTTGTTCATCAATTAAGGTATGTGAGGTTCTGAACAAGGATAAATCTTTCATCCTTGTGCCTAAAATTAGTTTTTAATTACAAGTTCACATGATTTTATATGAATTTAAGTTTAGGGTTCATACCCAAATATTGCTATTTGAAGCTTATGAGATTAACAGTGATTAGAATGTTGAATTGCATGTCTACTCCTATATTTTTATGTGTATGGCATTAATTTCCAGATTTAGACTTGAATTATCAATGCTTTCATTACTAAACATGAACTTTATGATGATTTGACATGAAATTGATGCATGGGTTAACAAGCCTTAGTTGAATATTGATATTTCAAGAATGACAATGCTTTGAGCCCCCTATGATTAGTTATTTTCAGATTTTGACCAAGATTTGATCTTTCCATCTCAGTTTAGATATGGAATCCACTTTACAGTTTTAGCTATAGTTTACACTAAATCGATTCACAAGAGGTTTTCACTATAAACCCTTATCATAGTTTTAAAAGTGGATTTCCTACAGAATAAGCATACAGATTAAAGGGAGTAGTATTTAGCACCGAGCAGGAAGTGTGGGTTTAGCGCTTCCTAAGTTCCTAGAACTACGAGCAACCATAGGTACAGATTCAATATTTCCATTTCTATATGGATGACAGTATAGATGCGATCACTTAGGTCAGGTTATACTCCTTAGCAAGAGTATGACATCACTCCCCAACGTGAGGTTTTCCCCTTAGGAGAACCAGACGTTGGACACTATGATAGCTCACATAGTTTATATCAGTTAGAAGAACCTCCCTACTAGTAAAGAATAATAGAAAAGCTTTTGAATGAATCTCCTTATAGCCCAGGTCCTAAAACAGAATAACAATTCAGCTTTTAGAATTAAATGTGATGACTTACCAGATTTACGCAATATGTTTTATTGTCCATGATTGATGATTTTCAGCTTCTAATTATTCAATCCCATATAAGTCATTACATACAGCATACATTCTTTATAAGTATTGATAAGCTTTGACATATTATTTTACTTATGCATTCACCCCCAAATTCTTAGTACATTCTCAAAGAACTGATCCATATATACGTCTAAGTTCTACATTGTTTAATAATTTAGGTTTAGGTGCTCAGTCTCAGTAACGTGAGTGATTTTGGGCATCTCTATTTACATCCCGACAATTGGTGAGTCCTCATGGTTCAAGGGCCCAATTATCCAGATTTCCCGCTTTCGTAGTACTTGATTTGTTATTTTTAGTTTAGTTTGAGTCAGTTGGGGGCTTATCCCAACGGCTCTCTAGTTCTTAGTAGTAGAGTCTTTTTGAACTACTAGTTATTATTCAAACCTTCTATATTAGTTATTCAGACAGTATATTTCAGTTGATTTCAGTTTAGTTTTGACATAATTCAATGTTGTTGCTTGATTAGTTTACCTTAACATGAGTTCCAGATCAAGTAGAAGGCTTACAAGGTTAACTTCAGACTACTCGTAGTCTTGAGCATTGCGTGATGTCTCGGGACCCATTTTTGAGGTGTTACAAACTTGGTATCAGAGCTTAAGATTTAGAGAGTCCTAGGGAGCCAGACAAGCTGCATTATGTAGAGTCTTGATCATGGGTGTGAAGCGCGCCACATTTATGAGCACGAGGATATGGGACGTTTTAGGAAAATTATCTCTTTTCTTTCATAATACATCGTTCTTATACCATATCTAATTGCCTTTAACTCATGCTTTTTCATGACAGAATATGCCTCCTTGCAGAGCTAATGCCTGCAAAAATGATAACCAACCACCCCAGCCTATCGATCCTCTGAATAAGAATGTGGCTCATGCTGAATTTTAGGCTATTTTTTAGGCGTTGGCCCAAGATATGAATGCTAACATTCAGGCCAACCAATGTAGCCCCATGTCAGCAAGAGAGTGATTTATCTGCAGCCAGACTACGTGACTTCATTAGGATGAATCTACTCAAATTCTTTGGGTCAAACTTAGGTAGGGACCCATAGTTGCATCTTGATAAGGTGAAAACAATCACCCAAGTTATGCATGTTACTGAATAAGAGAGTGTAGAATTAGCTTTTTATAAGCTGAAGGATATTTCTTATGATTGGGTTGTTATGTGAAAGAAAGGTAGGGGTAAGAATCCAGCTCCCATGAGTTAGCAGGTATTTTAGGATATGTTTCTAGATAGGTTCTTTCTGCATGAGTTGTGGGAAAAAAAGATTAAAGAATTCATGAACCTGAGGTAGGTCTCAATGACAGTGAAAGAGAACTGCCTTAAGTTCAACAGTTGTCTAAGTATGCTCTTGATTTGATGGATGACACTAGATCTAGTATGAGTAAGCTTGATATCGGAGTATCTAGATTGGTAGTCAAGGAGTGTAGGACTACCATGCTTATTGGAGACATAGATCTTGCTAGATTGATGACTTATTCCCAACAGATTGAGGCAGAAAAGTTAAAGGGAAGAGATAAAGGAAATAAGAAGGCTAGAACTGGGCAGTTTGAGTATAGTCAGTTAAGGTTTGCAGGAGGGAATCATTCACAGTTTCAGAGTCATCCTCTTTTTCCAGTGCCATCTTCAGCTCGTGCTCCTGTACCCAAACCAAGTAGAAGCAGTAGGGTAGGACTTTGATGTCCAGATCTCAGAATTGTATGGGTGGAAGGCCTAGTTATTATACATATAATAGATGTGGTAAGAATTATCCTGGTGAGTGCTTGTTGGGTAAAAAAAGGTTGTTTTGGATATGGTAAATTAGGCCATGTAATCAAAGAGTTCCCATATACTAAGCAAGGAAGCAGGGATGTTCATACCCAGACTCAGTCTACTAGTACACCAGCTCCCATACGTCGCCTAGCCCCTCCTCAGGGCTCGTCATCCAGTACCAGTGGCGGTCAGCACCAGAATTGCTTTATGCTTTACCATTCCTCCAGGAGCATGGGAGTTCACCAGATGTTATTACTGGTATGCTTCATGTATTTCATCTTGATGTTTATGTGTTGTTAGACCCTTGGTCAAATTTCTTTTATGTGACTCCGTTAGTTGCGGTCAATTTTGGAATAGATCCTAAAAAGCTTTCTAAGCCCTTCTCCGTTTCTACCTAGTAGGTGAGTCAGTTGTTGCCAAATAGATCTATAGAAAGTTTCCTATCACTGTCCTTTATAAGATCATGTCAGTAGATTTAATAGAATTAGACATGGTTGACTTTGACCTTATTCTTGGTATGGATTGGATCCATTCCTATTATGCATCCATAGATTGTCGCACCCGAGTAGTGAAATTTTAGTTTCCTGATGAGCCAGTTTTTGAATGGGAAGGTAATTCAGTATCTCCCAAGAGTCATTTCATATCTTATCTTAAAGCTAGAAAGTTGATATAAAAAGGATGTATCTATCATTTAGATCGAGTCAAAGACCCCAAGTCTGAGACTCCAATAGTTCAGTTAGTCTAGGTAGTAAATGAGTTTTCGAAAGTCTTGCCTGAAGAGTTGCCAGGGGTACCTCACAAAAGGGAAATAAAATTCAAAATTAGTTTTCTTCTTGATACTCAGCCCATCTCAATTCCTCCATATCATGTGGCTCCTACTGATCTTAAAAAGTTGAAAGAGAAACTCAAAGACCTCTTAGTAAGGGTTTCATAAGGCCCAGTGTTTCTCCATGGGGTGCTTCCATCCTATTAGTGCATAAGAAATATGGTTCTCTATGTATGTGCATTGACTATCATCAGCTAAATGAGGTCATAGTTAAAAATAGATATCCTCTCCCCAGAATTGATGATTTATTTGATCAACTCCAAGGTGCAAGTTATTTCTCCAAGATAGACCTTAGATCCATCTATCATTAGCTTAGAGTAAGGGAATGTGATATCCCAAAGACATCCTTCAAAACCCGTTATAGTCATTTTAAATTCCTAGTCATGTCATTAAGGCTAGCAAATGCCCTAGTAGCCTTCATGGACTTGATGAACCATGTGTTCAAACAGTACCTAAACATATTTTTCATAGTCTTTATCGATCATATCCTTGCCTATTCCCATAGTGAGGATGATCATGAAGACCATCTTAGAATTGTGTTACAAACTCTTATAGATCACCAGTTGTTCACCAAATTCAAAAAGTGTGAATTTTAGCTAAGGTCAGTAGCTTTCCTCAGTCATATTATTTCTGGTGATGGCATTAGAGTTGATCCCTAAAAGATCAAAATCGTGAGAAACAGTCCTAGACCCATTTCTCCATCAGGCATCAAAAGTTTCTTGGGTTTAGCTTGCTATTATAGACAGTTTGTTGAGGTGTTTTCATCCATTCCATCTCCCATGACCAAATTAACTTAGAAAAAAGTTAATTTTCAGTTGTCATATTCTTGTGATAAGAGTTTTCAGGAGTTAAAGACTCGACTCACTTCAGTCCCAATCTTAGCATAACTTGATGGTACAGATGGGTTCATTGTGTACTATGATGCCTCTATAAAGAGATAAGGTCATAGCCTATGCCTCGAGAAATCTTAAGCCTCACCAAAAAACTATCCTACTCATGATCTTGAATTAGCTGTTGTTGTGTTTGCCTTGAAAATATGGAGGCACTATCTCTATAGGGTGTATGTTGATATATTTTTATGGACCACAAAAGTTTGCAATATGTGTTTACATAGAGAGAGTTGAATCCCCATCAAAGAAGGTGGTTAGAATTGTTAAAGGATTATGACATGAGTATTTTACATCATCCGAGCAAGGACAATATTGTGGCAGACGCCCTTAGTAGACTGTCTATGAGTAGTGTTGCTCATGTAGAGAAAGATAAGAAGGACCTAGTTTGAGAAGTTTATCAATTAGCTAGATTGGGTATTTGTTTAGTTGATTCGACTGAGGGTATCATTTGGGTTCAGAGAGTGCAAAATCTTCCTTCGTTTCTAAGGTGAAGGAGAAATAACATTAAGATCCCATCCTAGTTAAGTTGAAAGAGTTAGTTAGAGATTATAAGGTAGAGGTTTTCTCCCAAGGGAGAGTTGGAGTATTGAGATACCAGAGTAGGTTGTGTGTGACATACGTTGATAATTTAAGACAATGGATTATGGCTGAAGAGCATGGTGCGCATTACTCTATTCATCCTTGTGCTACTAACTTGTACTAAGATTTACGAGAAATCTATTTGTGGAGTGGTATGAAGAAATATATTACAGAGTTCATAGCTGAGTGTTCAGTTTGTCAATAGGTTTAAGTAAAGCACCATAGGCCTAGTGACCTTTGCAAGAGTTCAGTATTCCCACTTGGAAGTAGGACGAGGTGAACATAGATTTTGAAATAGGGTTACCTCGTTCGCACCGTCAGCATGATTATCTGGGTTATTGCAGACAGGTTGACCAACTTAGCCTATTTATTGTTAATTCATCAGTCCTACTCAGTTAAAGATTATGCTAAATTGTATATTAAAGAGTTGGTTAGATTGCGTAGAGTTCCTTCATCTATTATTTTAGATAAGGGTACTCAGTTTATCTCTCACTTTTGGAAAGCATTTCAAAAGGGTCTTGGTACCTAAGTTTATCTTAGCTAAGTTTTTCATCTACAGATAGATGGTAAGGCAGATAGGACGATTCAAACTCTAGAAGATATGTTGAGGGCATGTGTGCTTGACTTCAAGGGTAATTGGGATGAGCATTTGCTATTGATTTAGTTCGCCTATATTAACAGTTACCATGCTAAAATTCAGATGGCCCCATTTGAGGCTCTTTATGGAAGGAGATGTTGGTCACCTATCGGTTGGTTCGAAATAGGGGAGACCGCGTTGATAGGGCTAAATGTGGTATTAAAAGCTATGGATAAAGTCCATTTGATTCGAGAAAGGTTGAAAATAGATCATAGTTGTCAAAAATCATATACGGATGTGCGGTGAAAAGATCTGGAGTTTGAAGTTGGTGACTTAGTTTATTTGAAGGTTTCACCCATGAAAGGGGTAAAGATATTTAGCAAAAAAGGGAAACTTAGTCCGTTCTATGTTGGTACTTACAGGATATTGAACCGTGTTGGGAAGGTGGCATACAAGCTTGAGATGCCTGCAGACTTATCATCCGTTCACCCTGTGTTCCATGTGTTCTTGTTAAAGAAGTGTATTAGTGATCCAGCTGTTGTAGTACCCTTAGAAAGCATAGATATTCACGATAGTCTCTCTTATGAAAAGATTCCAGTTGAGATCCTTGATCTCCAGATTTGTAGACTAAGGAACAAAGAAGTTCCCTTGGTCAAAGTTCTTTATCGGAATCAATCAGTTGAAGGAGCCATTGGGAAGCAGAAGAGGATCTGCGGACCAACCTCATCTTTTCATTACAGATTCAAATTAAGCTCAAGGTAACAAGTTTCCTCAGATCATCTCTTTTCATTCCAAGTTTTTGCTTTATATAGCCATTCATTCGATAGTGCTTGAATTTGTAAATTAGTTTAGTCATGCTTCAGTTGTGCATGCCAGCTTATAGCCTCAGTTCCCCAGTATCTTTAGATTAACTAGTCTCATTCGAGGACGAATGTTCCCAAGGAGGAGATATTAGAATACCCCGTACTTTTCCTAGCTCAGTTTAGCCCCTAGTGTGTCGAGGGTTAACTTTAAAAAAATGAATAAATATTATATGTGTGGAATTTTCAAGCTTTAGATCCCAATGTGTAGGTAATTGAATTAGCTTTTGAACGATACCAATTTCGTCTTAATCCGACACTTGGTTGAGAAGTTATAGAGATTTTAGTGAAAGTAGTAGAACACCGCGATAAGCACCGCGTCGCGGTGAAGGACAAATTTGCAATTGTCCAATTTCTAGAAAGGCACCGCGATTAGCCCGCATCGCGGAGAAGTTCTAGTTCCCGTTCATCCCTTATCCAGTAGGTCATCGCGATTGTCCTGTATCGAGCTAAAATCCTCAATAGGACAGGCACCACATTGCAGTGCAGTACAAAATGACACTCATCACTTATCCAGTGAGCCCAATGCGATTTCACCATGTCGCGCCAAGGGCCAAAATTGGGATTGTCCCTTATCCATAATGGCACCGTGATTACCATCGCATCAAGCCGGATGCCAAAATTGGGATTCTATTTTTCTAAAGCTGATTTTAAAAAGGGTAGTTTGGTCTTTTCCCAAGCCCTAATTCGTTAAAAACACCAGATTTAAACTATTCCAAGAACATTATACTCTTATTTCATCAACTTTGTCTCAAAGAAATCCTAGAACTTCGAAACTTAATCCCCGAGAAATCCAATTTACACCATTTTTTTTTCAAGATAACTCAAAATTCAAGATTTCCAAATCAATATACTCAAGAATCAATCTTCAAGAGCACAAATAGGAATTCAATATTCAAGTTTCTTCGTTTGTTCATCAATTAAGGTATGTGGGGTTCTGAACAAGGATAAATCTTTCATCCTTGTGCCCAAAATTAATTTTTAATTACAAGTTCACATGATTTTATATGAATTTAAGTTTAGGGTTCATACCCAAATATTGATATTTGAAGCTTATGAGATTACAAGTGATTTGGATGTTGAATTGCATGTCTACTGTCGTATTTTTATGTGTATGACACTAATTTCCAGATTTAGACTTGAATTATCAATGCTTTCATTACTAAACATGAACTTTATGATGATTTGACATGAAATTGATGCATGGGTTAACAAGACCTTGTTGAATATTGATATTTCAAGAATGACAATGCTTTGAGCCCCCTATGATTAGTTATTTTCAGATTTTGACCAAGATTGGATCTTTCGATCTCAGTTTAGATATGGAATCCACTTTACAGTTTTAGCTATGGTTTACAGTAAACCAATTCACAAGAGGTTTTTACTATAAACCCTTATCATAGTTTTAAAAGTGGATTTCCAATAGAATGAGGATACAAATTGAAGGAAATAGTATTTAGCATCGAGCGAGAAGTGTGGGTTTAGTGCATCCTACTTTCCTAGAACTATGAGCCAACATAGGTATAGATTTAGTATTCCCATTTCTATATGGATGACAGTTTCAAATATGATCACTTAGTGCAGGTTATACTCTTCGGCAAGAGTATAACATCTCTCCCCAATGTAAGGTTTTCCCCTTAGGGGAACTAGACATTGGACACTATGATAGCTTACATAGTGCATGTTGGTTAGAAGAACCATCCTACTAGTAAAGAATAATAAAAAAGCTTTTGAAAGAATCTATCTATTGCCCAAGTCCTTAAAAAGAATATCAGTTCAGCTTTTAGAATTAAATGTGATGACTCACTAGATTTACACAATATGTTTTTTTGTCCATGACTGATGATTTTCAGCTTTCAATTATTCAAGCCCATGTGATTCATTACAGACAACGTACATTTTTTGTAAGTATTGATAAACATTGACATATTATTATACTTATGCATTCACCCCTATATGCTCAGTACATCCTCAAAGTACTGATCCACATATACGTCTATGTGCAACATTGTTTAATAATGTAAGTTAAGGTTCAGTCTCAGCAGCGTGAGTGATTTTGGGCATGTCTATCTACATCCCAATAGTTGGTGAGTCCTCATGGTTTGAGGGCCCAATTATCCAGGTTTTCTCCTTTTGTAGTACTTGATTTGTTATCTACAGTTTAGTTTGAGGTAGTTGGGGGCTTGTCCCAACGGCTCTCTAGTTCTTAGTAGTAGAGGCTTGTCGGACTACTAGTTATTTTTCAGACCTTCTATATTAGTTATTCAACCAGTACATTTAAGTTGATTTCAGTTCAGTTTTGACATAATTCAGTATTGTTGCTTGATTAGTTTACCTTAACATGAGTTCCAGATCTATTAGAAGTCTTACAGGGTTAGCTTGAGACTACTCGTAGTCTTGAGCACCGTATGACGTCTCGGGACCCATTTTTGGGGAATTACATGGCGACTTTGTAATTTTTTAAATTATTTTGAAATTCTTAAATAGTTTTAGAAGGTCAAAATCACTCTCTTTAAAGGGATACAGCAAAAATGACGACTCTACTGTGGACTTAACTAGGTTCTAACCAAATATGTGAACTAACTTCTTTGACTAACTATTTGGGTCTGTAATATTTAAATTATTTGTTTGTTTATGTGTTTAAATTTCCACAAAATTTAAACTATTGCATTACATGGCATACTTCCGCATTTGAAATATATAATTGTTTAGGGTTTCATGGATGTCCCGACCCCTATTGTTCAATTCTAAATTAAGTATTGAAAATACGATAATTTATTGGCACGTTTGGCGTTCGATGGCTATTGGTATTTCAAATCCAATTCGTGGTCCAAACCCACTCTAGACACCTAGGATAGAATGAAATCAAAACCTTTTTTTAGGCATGAGCCTAGGACAACCCAATACCTGAGAGGGTATAGAACCTATTAAGAAACTTACCCTATGTCTATTGACCATGAGTTAATCACAGACGAATCATACTTGTGTGTTGAAATAGTATATGTTAAATAATCTAATCTATTATCCTTTGGGGTAGCGCAAAGGTCGGGAACATCTAGACAATAGTGTTTTCTTCCTTGTATCACCTACGTAGGACCTTGTTCTTTTTCTCATATTATTATACCTTTCCCCAAAGATTGTATCCCTTCTCGTGATTTGTAGGCTTTTATGCCCTTTTATATATTCATGAAAATTTTGACGGATAATGAATTGGTTTTAAAAGACATAGACTTTCTTCAAATCCACTAGGCCAACCTTTGGCTCAAAGGGGTCACCCATTTGAAATGCGTTTATTATCCTATTGTTTTGTGATATAACTATTTTATGTGATATGACTGTTTTATGTGCTTATGTGCGTTGTTTGATTCAAAGGTAAATTGATCTACTTTTCAACTAAGTTTTAGAAACCCTCTAGGAAAAAATATACGCCTACTATCCAAAGTCCGCCCAAAACATTTCAGGTCTCCAAGTCTCCCAAAAATTCCTCAACCAGTCTTTACTAACTTTTTTTTAAATGCATTCCTATTCTGTCAAGAGACTTAGACATGGAATCAAGAACTGCACAAATGAAAAGACTAATAGTGGAGTTAATCTAAATAGAGGAAATGTTAATGGCAGAGACTGAGGGAGTGGTTAGAAAGATCAATCAAATTGACCTCCCCCAAATCCGCTTATTTGCTAGTTTTCTGACTTTACAAAATTTCAAAATTGGATTAGTTTGTGAATTCTTTGAAAATTGTGCTTAAAATTGAGATTTATTAACTACAAGTGGCCTGAATTCTCATGTAACCTGAGATATGTAGGAAACCTAATACCAAGGTTCGGCCATAACTTCATGAAACTCATGTGAAAACCAACCCCTTTCAGAAATGAATTTGTTGGTGGACAAAAATTAGGAACGTCAAACTCCCTTTGACCAGGGTTAATTGTATCTAATCCATTCAGAGGGAGAGGAAAGTTGTTGACACCTAATTTTTTCCCTCCACGACTATGTTTAATCTCGAGTTTCTTCGCTTTTAAATAAAATTATATTTATTCTAGCAGGATAAAAAAATCTTTCAAGTATTTATCTAGATAATTTTATCATTTTAAGTAGCGATTATATATTTTTTGTATCCACACATACGAGATTGTGTAATTTCGTTACTTGAATAATAATTATTACAGAAATTGAATTTTAAATTAAGGGCTATCATGAAAATTAATCCGAATGGTTAAAATTTTGATTCAAATATAATTTAGTCTCAAAAATAATTTGGACATAATTGAAATTAAATTAACCACAATTTCAATGCAATCGAATTATTCATTTTCAATTTGATCGAAATTTAAATAGAATAGGCTAGTCCTAATCTAACTGGGGTTATTTTTTAAATAACCTCTAAAGGTAGTCAAAATCCCTAAATACCTTTCCCTTTAAATCAGCCCAAATTTTCTTCTTATTAAATAATCGACCCAGGCCCAACAGATCCTCCAATGACCCAGCCCACACTCTATTTACCCCTTTCCCTAATCTAGCAGTACAAAATACAACAATGACAATAATACTCAACATGATAATAACAAATTCAACCAAAAAACCTATTCAATCAAACAACAAACATTATCACCATCAACGCTATCACAACGGCAGCAACATCATACAACATCCGCAGCTATACAGCCGCTTATCGACAACAACATTAATAATGTGAACAACAGCAATAACAATGTACAAATAACCAAACCAATACATGTTCAAACAAAAAAAACAACGGTAAAACCACTGTAAAACTAACAATAACATCAAATAATGTAACAACAACGGACAACAATATTCATGACAGCAACGGTACAACAACGAAAAAAACAGCTCAGCAACAACATGTGAATTCCGTACAAACTCTAGCTCACTCTATCCCAATTTTAAAATTCAAATTTCTAACTCATTTTTCCCCTTTTACCCCTTTGTTTTTTCCCGTCAAAATAGCTTCAAAATTTTCGATAAATACCCACCTATATAGAGAGGTAAAAGGGTGATTCTTTGGAGAAAAATTGGAGATTTTGGAGTAGCATTCCTGTAATTTCATATAACCAAATGATTCAAGAAGGAATTCCATTGAAAAACCTAGTTCCGATGAAAAGTTGAAGCTCCTTTGGAAATAACATAAATTCTGATGGAAGTTACATCGTGTTAAGCTTGTTGTCCCAAGATCGTTTCTTCAAAACAGCTAAACAACTCATTCTTTTGCACCTTCTCTATTGCTATTTAATCGTTATGACGGGAAATCTTATCATTGGTGGTGAAAATTTATTTGTTATTGAGGTATTTATGGTGTTAGGAATTTGTAGACTGTTTAAATCCGTTCTTATTTTGGTGAGGATTTTGGAAATAAGGGTCCGCATGAAATAATTTGAGATGAATTTATTTATATTTTTTTAGAATATGATTAATTTTCTGGTTTGTCTAAAGCAGTGACCTGATAATCCTACTTGTGAACAGTAGTCAAATATGATAATAGGATTTGAATAGTTTCTAATCTGTAACAATTACTGCCAGCATGTTTTTTTGTGTACAGTGATCGTGGAAAAAAGAACAAAGAGCAAAGATTATATTTCTTTCTCTACTTTGTTTTGTCCTATTTTATGAGATGGGAATTCTTTTGATGATTAACTCTAATCCTCGATTATCAGCATATACTCATTTTTATCATATTTATGTTTTTGAGTGTATAGTGGCTGACTTGACCCCTTTTGGCTTTCATTTATCTGATAATAGAATTTACCCCTCTGAAGTTACAATCTCTCGATTGCGGATCCCAAAATATAATGTTCTTAAACGTATTAGTGATAGTGATTACTTTTTCATGAATTTGATTTGTGGTTTTTGTCAAAAAATGCAGTTAAGAGTTTTTGTGGAAATTGAATTCGACGTTATGATAACCTGTGTAGAATTAATTAATCTAATTATATGATACTAGTATTGAAAAGACAATGGTTCTGTATTAGTTGCTCTCATAAACTAGCCACCTTATAAATTTATGAGATGCTTGATTAGTTGGAGAAGGTTTTGAGAGGCAATTGTTTCTTCAACAATGCTAGTGCATGCATATAACTCATTTCATTATGATTTCCATGAATTTTTATGTATTAATTATACACACTTAAATACCAAATAAAAAATATATCTTATGCAAGCATTGGCTATAAACAGATTGAAAAAGCGCACTAAATAAGATACTAGTAATACATAAAGTTAAAGCATACATTATCTTTTCTTCAATGCACATTATGAAAAGATTAAGGGAAAGTGTACAAATTGCTAATTTTGAGGCCTCCCTTTAAATAAAATCCAAATTTAATTAATACTTTCATTTATTAATTTAAACGAAGTATTATAGTAAATGGTAAAACATCTTCTGTATAACCTATAGACCATGAACTAGAATTATAAAAGTAACTGCTAATACTTGTATTAAATTAAGTTGTCTATATAATATCTTTTGAGATATGAGTGTTTTTCAAACATTCATATATACAAAACACTTTATACACCAACTTAGCCTTTTTCTTTTACATATTAGCTTGATCTAGGGGTGGAAAATTTAGTCGAAGCCTAAATGACCTCCCCAACTCGCCCAGCTTATAATGGGTCGGGCATGACCCATTATAAAGATGAGTTAGATTTAGGAAAATTCAATTTAATCCATTTATTTTGACATTGTTGCTTAGAAATTGCTCTTACACATTGTTGAACTCATAGGAAAATAGACTGGTGGACATCATGGAGTCCAATATCCTCACCACGCAACATTGTAAGATACCTTCTTTAACTTACCCATGCACATTTACATATGTATTCTTGTCAGTAAGTGGCTGATAAAATAGTCAAATACAATCACCTTATTCGCACAATTTATGTCAGCCTTTCAGAGAGAAAATTCAGCTCGTTTATTTTTTCAGTTCATTGAATGTTTACTCAATATGTCTATTTCATTTTACCTCTCTCAATACACATATAGCATCAAGATTTACAATAATATCATGCTTCTATTAAATATAGTTCAAATAAAAGCATCAAGAAAATATAGGGGAGAACAGGGATGGCAAATTTGGCTCAAGACCAAATAACCCGCCGAACCCACTCAAAATATAATGGGTTGGACATGACCCACTATTACGATGGGATAGATTTGGGCAAACCCAATTTAACCCATTTATGTTGGCAGCCCAAATTGACTCATTCCAAACTTAAATAGTTACCTAATTCACATATTTTGTGAAGTGCAAGTGATCCTCCAAGTCTTTGTTTTTCATTTTCTGTGAAGCGCAAGTGCCTGAATTCTTCAACAAGTTTCTCTTGTAATCTTTCAATTATTTTTGTTTCTTTTTTTTCTCTCCATTCTTGTCGATAAACATGGTGAAGAGTTCTTAATATTACTCATATTTTGATTTTTTACTTAAAGGATAATTTATTTTTTTCAACTTCATTTGTATCTTTACTTGGTAATCAATAAGAGTTTTTGAATTATAGTTTGCTGTAACTTAAGATTTTAAATTTTAAATCCTAATAGTTTTGAAATTATTAGGAAGACCGGTTGCCTATAAGGTGCTTGCTCAATTTCCTAAACAAGTTCCTTTTGTTGTAAATAGTAATTTGGTACTCCAATTATGATTAAGAGCTATTTGTTTACATTTTTATTCCTCCCCCCTCTCTTTTGTTGATTCAGTATTAAAGATTAACCTTTTTTTAATATTCTACTACAGTAGGTAAAGATGTTGATAGAGCTCGATGAAGACGAGTACAATGAAATAATTAGTTCAAGTTCATCAAAACGACGTAGGACCACTTTTAAATTTTGGGACTTTCTATAATAAGCTGTCATTGAATTATGATCCTGATAAAAGACTTCGGGCAGAATGTAAGAAGTGCAAGACTGTATTTTTGACCGACTCAGTAGCAGGGGTTACAAATTTAAAGCGTCTCTTAGAAAAACACAAGGATAAAACACAAGATAAAGGTATGCATTTCGATCATAAAGAATTTTGTGAAGTTATCATGAAGGCTATAGGTAGACATAACCTTTCATTTAGCTGTGTAGGATTTGAAGGTGTTAGAAAAATAGATGCTTTCTTGAATTCCTGTCGTCAAAATCATCTCAAGAAATAACATAAAAATTGATTTATTTAGAATATATGATAACCAAAATAGATAGCCAATAATGAGCTTCAAGCTATTCCAAATAAAATCAATTGGACATGTGATTTATGGTCATCAATCTTAACAAATGGATATCTTTTTCTTACTACACACTATGTTGATTTGAATAGGATTTTACAAAAAATATTTTCATTTTTCGTCATATGCCGCCTCCTTATAGTGGTGGTGTTTTGGGTCCAATGTGATTAATATATTGAAGAAATGGGGAATATAAAAGAAAATATTTTCAATAATTTTAGATAATGCACATTATAATGATGATATTGTGGATCGCTTGATGTGATGATGAGATAGTCAAAGAAATGAAAGAATCTGATATGTTTTATAGTCCATCTGCTTGTGGTTCCGAGAAGACTCAGCTACATTTGTATTTGGAAGAAGCAGTACTAATTCGCAAAGGAAATAAAAATTTAGACATTCTTACATTTTGGAAGGATAATAGAATTAAATATCCCGAACTCTTATTTATAGCTCATGATTTGTTGAGTATACCTATCAGCACATGCATCCAAATCAGCTTTTAGTATTGGTGGGAGAAACATTAGCAAATACCAAAGTTCCATTTTACCAGAAGACGTTGAGGCTAAATTGTGTCCTTGAGATTGAATTTATGTGCATCAAGGTACAACATGTCAATATTCATATCTCATTTTTCTTATGAACTTTCTAGTAGTTTTACAATTTTAATTTTTTTAGCTTTTGGTGATTTCAATGAAGAGGATATTGCAATAGATATGGAGAAATTTACTACAAAACTTTAAAGTTAGAGAGAGGAGCATCATTTTCGCTCATGTGGTGTTGCTTATCCATTGTCAGGTGTATTTCGAACTTGTTTTATCATATCTTTTGTTCACTTGGATTTGCTTTTACAGAGACACATTTTCTCTTTTACTACACTAGAGTTGAGGTCAAAACGGTGGCGGATCCATAAATTTTTTTTAGGAGGTTCAAAAAATAAAAATATAAATATATGAATAAGCCAATAAAATATAATTTCAAAGGACGTAATAGTATATAGTCTATAAATATAAATAAAAAAATTTAAAGTTTTTTTTTACATAGCTTACACAGGACATTTGAGGGGTCTATTTTTTAATAGCTGTAGGCGTCTTTTTTTTCTTTTACCTATACAGGACATACAGTAGCAGCTGTACAAAATAGTTTATTTTTAAAAAATAGGCAGCCTAGCGGGGATCGATCCCGCAACGAGTGTTGAGTTAGTACCCCAAGTAGTGGAGAAAGTACCACTGAGCTATCCAACAACCTTGTGTTAGATGGTTCAAAATTAATATATGTACGTAAATATAGATTTTCTACCTTATATATTCAATGTAATTTTTTCCCGAGGGGGTTCGGGTGAACCCCCTCGCTATCACGTAGGTCCGTCCCTAGGTCAAAAGTAAGAGTGATTTGCTTTACATTGTTACTACTTTCTATGCAATGCTGGTGCAACATTCTTCTGTTGTTAGTTGATAGAAAGTTAACTTTAGCCTTTCTCAACTTTATTGAACAGAAAGAGTTGCGGTCATGGACCTCCTAAATTTTATATATAGTAATACTACAACACCTACTGGTGTGTTTGCTATGCTAATGGATGCTGACAAATTTAAAGTTGTGTCGTGCATGAGATATTACAACCTTTTACTGCAGAATCTATTCATGACAACTGAGTCAGAGTGATGCTGACTCGTTGTAATGAGTAGCTTCTGAAGTAAAAGGCTGCAACTCAAGCATGATGCAACTTCAAATTTGTCAACAACCATCAATACATCAAACATATCAGTAGGTGTTGTAGTTGATAAAATATTACTATATATAAAATATATAATTCAGGAGGTCCATGACCACAACTTCTTCTGCTCAATAAAGTTGAGAAAGGCTAAAGTTGACTTTCTGTCAACTAACAACAGAAGAATGTTGTACAAAAGAATGTTGCACCAGCACGATCATGAACAAAGAGATGACAGAGAAAGTAGTGACTGTAGACACCTACTTTTTTTCCTCCACGATAAAGTTTAATCCCGAGTTTCTTCGCTTTTAAATATAATTATAACATTTATTCTATTTGGATAAAAATTCTTTCAAGTATTTATTTAGGTAATTTGATCATTTTAAGTAGCGGTATATATTTTCGTATCCATGCATACGAGATTGTGTAATTTCATTACTTGAAAAATCATTTTTACAAAAATTGAATTTTAAAGCAAGGGTTATTTTGAAAATTGATTCGAATTGTTAAAATTTTGATTCAAATATAATTTACTCTCAAATATAATTTATTTTAAAAAATATTTGTTGAGGTATTAATTCGTATCGAATTTCAATTTAATTTAGTCTATTTATTAAATTTGGCAATAATAAAAATCAAATTGGCCAGAATTGCAATGCAATTGCTAATTCATTTTTAATTTGATCGAAATTTAAATAGATTAGGCTAATCCTAATCTAATTAGGGTTAAGGTAGTCAAATACCTAAATTCCTATCCCCTTAAATCATTCCAAATCTTCTTCTTATTAAATAACCAACCTAGGCCCAACAGATCCCCCAATGACCCGGCCCACACTTTATTTTCCCTTTTCCCTAATCTAACAGCGTACAGAACACAACAACGACAACAATACTCAACACGGCAACAACAAATTCAACAAAAAAAACTCGTTCAATCATACAGCAAACACCATCAATACCAATACTATCACAACGACAACAATAGGGTACATCAATAGCTGTATAACTGTTGATCGACAACAATATTAACAATGTGAACAGCACCAATAACAGCGTCCAAATCACCAAATCAATACCCATATAGACACAAAAAACAACGACAAAACCATGGTAACACCAACAGAAACATCAAAAGATGTAACAACAGTCGACAAAAATATCCACGACAACAATAGTACAACAACATCTAAAAATAGCTTAACAACAACGTGAGAATTTCACAGATTAAATTTTCAGTTTGCCTAAATCGGTGACCTGATAATCCTGCTTGTGAATAGTAGTCAAACCAGATAGTAGGATTTGGATAGTTTTGAATCTGTTATAGTTATTGCCACCATGTTATTTTTTGTACAATGACTGTGAAGAAAATAACAAGGAACAAAGATTAAATTTCTTTCTCTTCTCTGTTTTGTCCTGTTTTATGAGATGAGAATTCTTTTGCTGGTTAACTCTACTTCCCAACTACTAGCATATACTCGTTTTTATCTCATTCATGCTCTTGAGTGTATAGTGGCTGGCTTGACCCCTTTAGGCTTTTATTTATCAAATAATAGAATTCACCCTCTAAAGGTACAATCTTTTCAACTTCGGATCCATCAATATAATGTTTTTAAACGTATTAGTGATAGTGATTACTTCTTCATGAATTTGATTTGTGGTTTTTTTCAAAATTGTAGTTTAGAGTTTTTGTGGAAATCGAATTCTACGTTATTATAGCCTATGTAGAATTAATTAATCTAATTGTGTGCTACTAGTGTTGAAAAGACAATGGTGCTGTCTTAGTTACTCTCATAAATTAGCCACCTGATAAATTAATAAGATGCTTGATTAGTTGTGGTTATGAATGTTAAGATTTTTTTTTCTTTCCTTCTAAGACCAACCCTCGGAATAGTTTCAATTAATTTGAGAAAACTTGACATTCATTCTTTTATCATGATGGTTTTGATGGTCAAGTGACAATGCATTATGCGATTTTCCTCCTAAAATGACACTTTAATAATCTTGTGTGATTTGAAATAGAAATAGATTACTACTTACTGAATTTTGTGGGTAGTGAAATTATTTTCTTGTGCATTACCGTATGAGTTGGTACTAATTTCGTTCATTTTTTTTATGCATGAAAACCCTTGTTGGAGTCCAATTAGACTCAGGTCCCTGCATTTCTTCTATGGGCCATGGGGGTCCAGTCTGTTGTCGACTCCGGGCCCGCTTTAAATCCAAAAGATAGACTAAAACAGTTGAGAAATAAAGCTATATACACAGATATACAACAGTATACTGAGGATATATGGATGAAAAATGCAAAGGGAAGCTGGTTATACGGTTTAAGGATTGAATTTGCGTGTACATGACTGAAATACAGTCTTGTATACATCAGATATACGAAAACGTGGAAAAAAGGGAGCTGGTATACATGTGGTATGCACTACAGGAAAATGAACCTAAAGTCCACAAAATGGGAAGTCCAAAGGTTGGGCAGCTCACTGATGGGCCAAAAAAGGCCCAAATCCAACTTTTAATCTTTTATTCTCTTATAGATTACAAATTATATTTGTTTATTAGCATTAACTTTAATTAATTAATCTAGTGTTTTTCCATGTTGTTGCTATTCTATTTAACCTCGATTTACATACATGATTCACAATTTTCTCACTTAATTTATCTCATCTAAATGGATTAAAGTGATTCTATCAATTTTTCTTCCTAAAACTAGTTTTAAAAGTTATGTTTTCTATTTTAAAATGACACTTGTCCTGCTCATATGACTAATAACCTATTTGGGTTAAAATAATTTTTCTCAAATTTAAGAGACTAATTTCATCAATTACGAAAATTAGAATTTACGAGAAAAATTAGTCTCTTAAATTTGAGAAAAATTATTTTTCTCATAATTGATAAAATACTTTTAACATGACATTCCTTTAACATCTTTTCAAAGGTGCTATTTATAACAAAATTGACCCCCTTTTTTATATGATGATGATGATGATGATGATGATGATGATGATGATGATAATAATAATAATACAAAAAAAATATTTACATAGCTTTTTTTTTCCATAAAAACACAAACTTATTTCCTTCTTAAGTCTAAATGTGCAATCTAGTTCAAATAGTATATTTTATAGTTTTTCTTTAAAATAATTATGAATTAAGTAGAATTTTGTAAATTAAAATATTTCTTAACTTTTCTCAAATTCTAACTTATCGTGATTAATTATGTATTAAGTATAAAGTTCTTAAGTAGAATACTTTATAACTTTTCCAAAATTAGCCATGAACTAAATAAAATATTTTCATAATTCTTTTCAAAATTAATATTAGAGTAAGTAGAATATTGTAGCTTTTCTTTGTAATTCAATTATACTATTTCTCATTCGAATAAACAAATATCAGTTTTAAATGTGTAAATAAATAATTTTAATATTTTAAAATCAACCTTTCCACATAATTAGTTACGTTTTTTAGTCAAAGAATGATCTTTTGGTGAACCATTTAAAACGGACGCTCCTAACTGCCTTCAAAACCTTCTTAGAGCATCAATTGAACTCCCAGTTTCTCTAATTTCGAAAATTTATTTCTGTTTTTGTATCTTTGAAATTGCTTCAAGTTTTTCTTGATATTTTCTATAAAAATCAAGTGGTGACTCTATAATTTTTTTTAATTATTTTAAAATTTTGAAATAGTTTAAAAGGTCAAAACCATTTTCTTTAAAATAAAATATTAAAAAGGATAAAACAAAGAGGATGACTCTACTGTGAACTTAACTAGGTTCTAACCAATATGTGAACTAACTTCTTTGACTAACTATTTGGGTTTGTAATATTTAAACTGTTTGTTTATGTGTTTAAATTTTCGCAAAATTTAAACTATTGCATTACATGGCATACTTCCACATTCGAAATATATAATTGTTTACGGTTTCGTTGATGTCCTGGCCCCTATTGTTCAATTCCAAATTAAGTATTGAAAATACGACCATTTATTGACACGTTTGGTGTTCGATGGTTGTTGGTATTTTCAAATCCAAGTTGTGGTCCAAACCCACTCTAGACACCCAAGATAGAATGAAATCAATACCCTTTTTTAGGTATGAGTCTAGGACGACCCAATACCTAAGAGGGTATTGGGCCCATTAAAAAACTTTCCCTATGTCTATTGACCATGAGTCAATCACAAAAGAATCATGCTTATGTGTTAAAGGAGTATATGTTAATTAATCTAATCTATTATCTTTTGGGGTAGCGCAAAGGTCGGGAACATTTAGACTATAGTGATTTCTTTTTTTTTATTTCCTACGTGGGAACTCGTTCTTTTTCTCATATTATATTCCTTTACCCAAAGATTGTATCCCTTCTCATGCAGTTTTGTAGATTTTTATGCCCTTTTATATATTCGTGAAAATTTTGAGGGATAATGAATTGGTTTTAAAAGACATAGACTTTCTTCAAATCTGCTAGGGCAACCCTTGGCTCAAAGGGGTCACCCAATTAACACGCGGTTTTTATCCTATTATTTTGTGATATAATTGTTTTATGTGATATGATTGTTTTATGTGATTATGTGTATTGTTTGAATCAAATGTAAATTGATCTACTTTTCAACTAAGTTTTAGAAATCCTCTACGCAAAAATACACGCCTACTATCCAAAGTCCGCCCAAAATATTTCAAGTATCAACGTCTCCCAAAAAGTCCTCAACCGGTCTCCACTAACTTTCTTTCTACGGACATGGACTCAAGAACTGCACAAATGAAAAGACGAATAGTGGAGTTAGTCCAAATAGAGGAAATGTTAATGGAAAAGACTGGGGGAGTGGTTAGGAAGATCAATCAACTTGAGCTCCCCCTAATCCACTTATTCACTAGTTTTCTGACTTTACAAAATTTCAAAATTGAATTAGTTTGTGAATTTTTTGAAAATCATGCTTAAAATCAAGCATTATGAACTACAAGTGGCCTGAATTCTCACGTAACCTGAGATATGTAGGAAATCTAATACCGAGGTTCGTCCATAACTTCATGAAACTCATGCGAAAACCAACTCCTTTCAGAAATAAATTTGTGAGCGGACGAAAATTAGGCGCGTCAAACTCTCTTTGACTAGGGTTACTTATATCCACCCCATCCAAAGGGAGGGAACAGTTGTTGATACCTAATTTTTGCCCTCCATGACTAAGTTTAGTCTCGATTTTCTTCACTTTTAAACAAAATTATAACATGTATTCTATCCAGATGAAAATAATCTTTCAAATATTTATATAGATAATTTGATCATTTTAAGTAGCGATTATATATTTTTCGTATCCACACATACGAGATTGTGTAATTTCGTTACTTGAATAATAATTTTTTACAGAAATTGAATTTTAAATCAAGGGCTATCTTAAAAATTAATCTGGATGGTTAAAATTTTAATTCAAATATAATGTAGTCTAAAAAATAATTTAATTTGAATAATATTTATTTGATTTTATCAAATAAAGATAGAACGAGGTATTAATTCGTATTAAATTTTAATTTAATTTAGTCTATCTATTAAATTTGGACATAATCAAAATCAAATTGACCATAATTGCAATGCAATCAGCTGATTCATTTTCAATTTAATCAAAATTTATATAGAATAGGCTAATCCTAATCTAATTGGGGTGATTTTTTAAGTAACCCCCAAAGGTAGTCAAAACCCTAAATCCCTTTCCCCTTAAATCAACCCAAATCTTCTACTTATTAAATAACCGACCTAGGCCCAACAGATCCCCCTATGGCCTAGCCCATACTCTATTTCCCCCTTTCCCTAATCTAGCAGCGTACAAAACACAACGACGACAACAATACTCAACACGTCAATAATAGCTTCAACCAAAAAACCTATCCAATCAAACAAACAAACACTATCACTATCAACCCTATCACAATGGCAGCAACAACATACAACATCTACATCTGTAAAGTTGCTGATCAACAACAACATTAATAACGTGAACAGCAGCAATAACAACATACAAATCACCCAACCAATACCCATTCAAACACCAAAAACAATGGCAAAACCACTGTGACACCAACAACAATATCAAACGTTGTAACAACAGCTGAAAACAATATTCACGACAGCAACAGTACAACAACCAAAAAAATAGCTTAGCAACAACGTGCAAATTCCGTACAAACTCTATCTCACTCAATCCCAATTTTAAAATTCAAATTTATAACTCATTTTTTCCCATTTACCCCTCTGATTTTTCCCATCAAAATAGCTTCAGAATTTTTGATAAATACCCACCTATATAGAGAGATAAAGGAGGGATTATTTGGAGAAAAATTGGAGATTTTAGAGGAGCGTTCCTATAATTTCATATAACCAAATGATTCAAAAAGGAATTCCGTCGAAAAACCTAGTTCCGATGAAAAGTTGAAGCTCCGATGAAAATAACATAAATTCCGATGGAAGTTACATCATGTTAAGCTCGTTGTCCCAAGTTCGTTGCTTCAAAAAAGTTGAACGACAAATTCTTTTGCACCTTCTCTTTTGCTATTTAATTATTATGATGGAAAATCTTATCATTGGTGGTGAAAATTTATTTGTTATTGAGGTATCTGTAGTGTTAGGAATCTAGAGACTGTTTAAATTCGTTTTATTTTGGTGAGGATTTTGGGATTAAGGTTGAGATGAATTTATTTATGTTTTTGTTTGGGAATATGATTAAATTTATGGTTTGTCTAAATCGGTACTCTGATAATCCTGCCTGTGAACAGTAGTCAAATCAGATAATAGGATTTGAATAGTTTCTAATCTGTGACAGTTACTGCCACCATGCTATTTTTTGTACAGTGATCGTGAAAAAAAATAAGGAACAAAGATTAAATTTCTTTCTCTACTTTGTTTTGTCCCGTTTTATGAGAAGGAAATTCTTTTGCTGGTTAAATCTACATCCCAACTACTAGCTTATACTCGTTTTTATCTCATTCATGTTCTTGAGTGTATAGTGGCTGGCTTGACCCCTTTTGGCTTTTATTTATCTGATAATAGAATTCACCCCTCTAAAGGTACAATCTTTTCAACTTCAGATCCATCAATATAATGTTTATAAACGTATTAGTGATAGTGATTACTTTTCCATGAATTTGATTTGTGATTTTTGTAAAAAAAATTATAGTTTAGAATTTTTGTGGAATTGAATTCTACGTTATTATAGCCTATGTAGAATTAATTAATCTAATTGTGTGCTACTAGTGTTGAAAAGACAATGGTGTTGTGTTAGTTGCTCTCATAAAGTAGCCACCTTATAAATTTGCAATATGCTTGATTAGTTGGAGAAGGTCTTGGAGAGGCAATTGTATATTCAACAATGCTAGTGCAAGCATATAACTCATTTCATTACGATTATCATGAATTTTTATGTATTAATTATACACAGTTAAATACCAAATAAAGTATATATCTTATGCAAACATTGGCTATACATAGATTGAAAAAGTGCACTAAATAAGATACTAGTAATACATAAAATTAATGCATACATTATCTGTTTTTCTATGCACTCTATGAAAAGATTAAGGGGGAAGTGTACAAATTGCCAATTTTGAGGCCTCCATTTAAATCAAAATCAAAACTAATTAATACTTTCATTTATTAATTTAAACGAAGTATTGTAGTAAATGGTAAAACAATTTGTGTATAACCTATAGACTATGAACTAGAATTATAAAAGTATCTGCTAATACTTGTATTGAATTAAGTTGTCTATATTGTATCTTTTGAGATATGATTCTTTTTCGAACATTCATATATACAAAACACTTTATACACCAACTTATCCTTTTTCTATTACATATTAATCCAAAATTTTATGCACATTGAAATAATTAGCTTGATCTAAGGGTGGTAAATTTGGCCAAAGCCCAAATGACTAGCCCAACCCGCCCAGCTTATAATGTGTTGGGCATGACCCATTATAAAAACTAAAAATTACACAAATACACAATTTATGTTTTAAATATTACAAAAAATTATAACTCCCAAAACATATTACAAAAATCCCAACATATACATAGAATGTTATGTATATGTCGGCTATGTTATGTATATTAATAGGAAGAGAGAGTAAAGTAATTAAAAAAATAGAAGAGAGTGTAATTACTTCCAAAAGGTTGATATTTATGTTATTTATACTTATAAAAATGAGTTAGACTTAGGCGAATTCAATTTAACCCATTTATTTTGACATTATTGCTTAAAAATTACTCTTACATATTGTTGAACTCATAGGAAAATAGACTGGTGGAGATCATGGAGTTCAATATCCTCACCACGCAACATTGTAAGATACCTGCTTCAACTTACCCATGTACATTTACATACGTATTCTTGTCAGTAAGTGGCTAATAAAATAGGCAAATGCAATCACCTTATTTGCACAATTTATGTCGTTCTTTCAGAGATAGAAATTTCAGCTCATTTATTTTTTCAGTTCATTGAATGTTTACTATATATGTCTATTTCATATTACCTCTCTCAATGCACATATATCAACAATATTTTACCAGAATATCATGCTTCTATTAAATATTGTTCAAATAGAAGCATCAAGAAAATATATGGGAGAACAAGGATGACAAATTTGGCCCAAGCCCAAATGACCCGCCGAACCCGCTCAACATATAACGGGTTGGATATGACCCACTATTACGATGGGCTAGATTTGGGCAAAACCAATTTAACCTACTTATTTTGACATACCAAATTGACTCATTCCAAACTAAAATAGTTGCCCTAATTCACATATTTTGTGAAGTGCAAGTGAGCCTCCAAGTTCTTATTTTTCATTTTCTGTGAAGTACAAATGCCTAAATTCCTCAACAAGTTTCTCTTGTAAGCTTTCATTTATTTTTATTTCTTTTTTTCCTCTATGTTCTTGTCGAAAAATATAGTGAAGAGTTCTTAATATTACTCATATTTTGATTTTTACATAAAGGATAATTGTTTTTTTTTATTTTTCAACTTCATTTGTAGCTTTACTTGGTAATCAATACGAGTTTTTGACTTATATTTTGTTGTAACTTGAGATTTTAAATTTTAAATACTAATAATTTTAAAATTATTAGGAAGACCGGTTGCCTATAAGGTGCTTGCTCAATTGTCTAAACGAGTTTCGTTTGCTGTGAATAGTAATTTAGTACTCTAATTATGATTAAGAGCGATTTGTTTACATTTTTGTTTCTCCCCTCGCTTTTGTTGATTCAGTATTAAAGATAAACTTTTTTTTTAATATTCTACTACAACAGGTGAAGATGTCGATAGAGCTCGATGAAGTCGAGTCCAATGAAATAGTTAGTGCAAGTTCATCAAAACAACGTAGGACTACTTCTAAATTTTGGAAAATTTTATAATGTGTTGTCATTGGATTATGATCCTGATAATATACTTCGGACAGAGTATAAGAAGTCCAAGACTGTATTTTTGACCGACTCAGTAGCAGGGGTTACAAATTTAAAGCGTCGCTTAGAAAATCAAAAGGATAAAATACAAGATAAAAGGTATGTATTTTGATCATAAATATTTTCGTGACTTATCGCGAAGGCTATAGATATACATAACCTTTCATTTAGCTATGTAGGATTTGAAGGTGTTAGAAAAATGGATGCTTTCTTGAATTCTATTGTCAAAATCATCTCAAGAAATAACATAAAGTTGATTTGTTTAGAATATATGATAACCAAAAGTAGATAGTCAATAATGAGCTTTAAGCTATTCCAAATAAAATCAATTTGACATGTGATTTATGGTCATCAATCTTAACAAATGGATATCTTTTTCTTACTTCACACTATGTTGATATGAATTGGATTTTACAAAAAAGTTTTCATTTTTCGCCATATGCCGCCTCCTTATAGTGGTGGTGTTTTGGGTCCAATGTGATTCATCTATTGAAGAAATGGCGAATTGAAAAAAAATATTTTAAATAACTTTAGATAATGCGCATTATAATGATGATATGATAAATCACTTGATGTGATGATGAGGTAGTCAAAGAAATGAAAGAATCTAATATGTTTAATAGTCCATCTACTCGTGGTTCAGAGAAGACTCAACTGCATTTGTATTTGGAAGAGCCGGTACTAGTTCGCAAAGAAAATAAAAATTTAGACATTCTTACATTTTGGAAGGATAATAGAATTAAATATTCCAAACTCTTATTAATACCTCGTGATTTGTTGAGTATAACTATCAGCACATGCATCCAAATCAGCTTTTAGTATTGGTGAGAGAAACATTAGCAAATACCAAAGTTCCATTTGACCAGAAGATATTGAGGCTAAATTGTGTCCTTGAGATTGAATTTATGTGCATCAAGGTACAACATATCAATATTATTATCTCATTTTTCTTATGAACTTTATAGTTGTTTGACAATTTTAATTCATTTAGATTTTGGTGATTTCGATAAAGAGAATATTGCGATAGATATGGAGAAATTTACTGCAAAACTTTAAAGTTAGAGAGAGGAACGTCATTTTCGCTCATGTGGTGTTGCTTATCCATTGTCAAGTGCATTTCGAACTAGTTTTACCATATTTTTTGTTCACTTGGAATTACTTTTACAGAGACACATTTTCTCTTTTACTACACTAGAGTTGAGGTTAAAAGTAAGAGTGATTTGCTTTTACATTGTTACTAGTTTCTATGCCACTTTTTTGTTTGCGATTATGCTGGTGCAACGTTCTTCTATTGTTAGTTATAGAAAGTTAACTTTAGCCTTTCTCAACTTTATAGAGCAAAAAAAGTTGCGGTCATGGACCTCTTAAATTTTATATATAGTAATATTTATCAACTACTACTGGTGTGTTTACTGTGCTAATGGTTGCTGACAAATTTAAAGTTGTGTCATGCATGAGAGATTACAGCCTCTTACTGTAGAATCCACTCATGACAACTGAGTTAGAGTGAAGCTGACTCAATTGTCATGAGTAGATTCTGCAATAAAAGGCTGCAATCTCTCAGGCATGATGCAACTTCAAATTTGTAAGAAACCATCAGTACATCAAACACATCAATATGTGTTGTAGTTGATAAAACATTACTATATATATAATTCAGGAGGTCCATGACCACGCTTCTTCTACTTAATAAGGTTGAGAAAGGCTAAAATTGACTTTCTGTCAATTAAAACAGAAGAATGTTGTACAAAAGAATGTTGCGCCAACATGATCACGAACAAAGAGATGACAGAGAAAGTAGTGACTGTTGACACCTAATTTTTTTTTATCCACGACTAAGTTTAATCCCATGTTTTTTTGCTTTTAAATAAAATTATAACATTTATTCTATTTGAATAAAAAAATCTTTTAAGTATTTATCTAGTTAATTTGATCATTTTAAGTAGCGATTATATATTTTTGTATCCATACATATGAGATTGTGTAATTTCGTTACTTAAAAAACATTTTTACAAAAAAAGAATTTTAAATCAAGGGTTATCTTGAAAATTGATTAGAATTATTAGAAGTTTGATTCAAATATAATTTACTCTCAAAAATAATTTATTTTGAGAAACATTTGTTTGATTTTATCAAATCAAGAAGCTCGGAATTAAGTGAGTATTAATTTGTATCGAAATTTAATTTAATTTAGTCTATGTATTAAATTTGGCCATAATCAAAATCAAATTGGCCACAATTGCAATAGAATTGCTAATTCATTTTCAATTTGATCGAAATTTAAATAGAATAGGCTAATCCTAATCTAATTGGGGTTATTTTTTCAATAACCCCCAAAGGTAGTCAAAATCCCTAAATCTCTTTCCCCTTAAATCAGCCCAAATCTTCTGCTTATTAAATAACTGACCGAGGCCCAATAGATCCCCCAGTGACCCGAGCCCATATCTTATTTCCCCTTTTCCCTAATCTTATAGCGTACAGAACAAAACAATGACAACAATACTCAACACGTCAACAACAAATTCAACCAATAAAACTCGTTCAATCATACAGCAAACACCGTCAATATCAACGTTGTCACAACAACAACAGTAGGGTACAACATCTATAGTTGTTCAACTATTGATCGACAACAACATTAACAATGCAAACAATAGTAATAATAGCGTACAAATCATCAAATCAATACCCATACAAACATAAAAAACAACAACAAAACTATTGTAACACCAACAGCAACATCAAATGTTGTAACAACAATAAACAAAAATATTAATGACAACAACAGTACAACAACAACAAAAAAAATAGCTTAACAACAACGTGCGAATTTCATACGAACTCTAACTCACTCTATCCCAATTTTAGAATTCAAATTCCTAACTCATTTTTTCCTTTTTCGTGTGAATAGTAGCCAAACCTGATAATAGGATTTGGATGGTTTCTAATATATGACAGTTACTACCACCGTGCTATTTTTTGTACAATGATTGTGAAAAAAACAACAAGGAACAAAGATTAAATTTCTTTCTCTGATTCGTTTTATCCTCTTTTATGAGATAGGAATTATTTTACTGGTTAACTCTACTTCCCAACTACTCGCATATACTCGTTTTTATCTCATTCATGTTCTTGAGTGTATAGTGGTAGGCTTGACCCCTTTTGGCTTTTATTTATCTGATAATAGAATTCACCCCTCTAAAGGTATAATCTTTTCTACTTCGGATCCATCAATATAATGTTTTTAAACGTATTAGTGATAGTGATTACTTTTCCAAGAATTTGACTTGTGGTTTTTGTAAAAAATTGTAGTTTAGAGATTTTGTGAAAATTGAATTCTACGTTATCATAGCCTGTGTTGAATTAATTAATCTAATTGTGTGCTACTAGTGTTGAAAAGACAATGGTGTTGTGTTAGTTGCTCTCATAAATTAGCCACCTTATAAATTTGTAAGATGCTTGATTAGTTGTTCTTATGAATGTTAAGATATTTTTTTTTCTTTTCTTCTAAGACCAACCCTTGGAATAGATTAGTTTCAATTAATTCGAGAAAACACGACATTCATTCTTTTATCTTGATGATTTTGATGGTCAAGTGACAATGCATTATGCGATTTTCCTCCTAAAATGACTCTTTAATAATCTTGTGTGGTTTGAAATAGAAATAGATTACTACTTACTGAATTTTGTGGGTAGTGAAATTATTTTCTTGTGTATTACCATATGAGCGGGTACTAATTTCGTTCATTTCTTTTATGCATGAAAACCCTTGTTGGAGTCCAATTGGGCTCACGTCCCTGCATTTCGTCTATGGGCCATGGGGGTCCAGTCTGTCGTTGAGTATGAGACTTCTTTAACTCCAAAAGATGGACCAAAACCATTGAGAAACAAAGTTGTATACATAGATATACGACAGTATACTGAGGATATATGGATGGAAAATGGAAAAAGAAGCTGATTATATGGATTGAGGGTTGAATTTGCGTGTACATGACTGAAATACAGTCTTGTATACATCAGATATATGAAAACGTGGAAAAAAGGGGGCGGCTCATATACATGTGGTATGCACTGCAGGAAAATGAACCTATAGTCCATTAAATGGGAAGCCCAAAGGTTGGGCAGCTCACTGATGGGCCAAAAAAGGCGCAACTCCAACTTTTAATCTTTTATTCTCTTATAGATTGTAATTTATATTTGTTTATTTGCACTATCTTTAATTAATTAATCTAGTATTTTCCCGTGTTGTTGCTATTCTATTTTACCTCGATTTCCATACACGATTCAAAATTTTCTCACTTAATTTATCTCGTCTAAATGGATTAAAGTGATTCTATCAATTTTTCTTCCTAAAACTAGTTTTAAAAGTTATGTTTTCTATTTTAAAATGACACTTGTCCTGTTCATAGGACTAATAGCCTACTTGGGTTGAAATAATTTTTCTCAAATTTAAGAGACTACTTTTTCTCGTAAATTCTAATTTTCATAATTGATGAAATACTTTTAACATGACATTCCTTTAACATCTTTTCAAAGGTGTTATTTATAAAAAAAAAAAAAAAAAAAAAATTGACCCCATTTATATAATAATGATAATAATAATAAAAAAAATATTTACATAACTTTTTTTCCATAAAAACAAAAACTTATTTCATTCTTGAGTCTAAATGTGCAACCTAGTTCAAATAGTACATTTCATAATTTGTCTTTAAAATTATTATGAATTAAGTAGAATTTGGTCAATTAGAATATTTCTTAATTTTTTCTCAAATTCTAACATATCGCGATTAATTATGGATTAAGTAAAAAGTTCTTAAGTAGAATACTTTGTAATTTTTCCAAAATTAGCCATGAACTAAATAAAATATTTTTGTAATTCCTTTCAAAAGTAATATTGGAGTAAGTAGAATATGTTGTAGCTTTTTTTTCTAATTCAAGTAGACTATTTCTCATTCGAATAAAAAAATGTCAGTTTTAAATATGTAAATAAATAATTTTAATATTTTAAAATCAACCTTTCCATAGAATTAGTTACTATTTTTTAGTCAAAGAATGAGTTTTTGGTGAACCGTTTTAAACAGACGCTCCTAAGTGCCTTCAAAACCTTCTTAGGGCATTAATTGAACCCTCGATTTCTCTAATTTCGAAGATTTATTTCTATTTTTGTATCTTTGAATTTGCTTTAAGGTTTTCTTGATATTTTCTATAAAAATCAAGCGGCGACTCTATAATTTTTTTTAATTATTTTAAAATTTTGAAATAGTTTAAAAAGGTCAAAACCATTTTCTTTCAAATAAAATCTGAAAAGGGATAAAACAAAAATGACGATTCCGCTAGGGACTTAACTATGCTCTAACCAATATGTGAACTAACTTCATTGACTAACTATTTGGGTTTGTAATATATAAATTGTTTGTTTATGTGTTTAAATTTCTACAAAATTTAAACTATTGCATTACATAGCATACTTCCACATTCGAAATATATAACTGTTTAGGGTTTCGTGGATGTCCCATCCCCTATTATTCAATTCCGAATTAAGTATTGAAAATACGACCATTTATTGGCACATTTGGTATTCAATGGTTGTTGGTATTTTCAAACCCAAGTTGTGGTCCAAGCCCACTTTAGACACCTAGGATAGAATGAAATCAATACTCTTTTTTTGGCATAAGTCTAGGATGAACCAATACCTGAGAGGGTATTGAGCCCTTTGAAAAACTTTCCCTGTGTCTATTGACCACGAGTCAATCACAGACGAATCATACTTATGTGTTGAAGGAGTATATGTTAATTAACCTAATCTATTATCCTTTGGGGTAGCTCACAGGCCGGGAACATCAACACAAGAGAGTTTTCTTCTTTTTATCCCTTACGTGGGACCTTGTTCTTTTTCTCATATTATTTTCTCTTTTCCCAAAGATTTGTAAGACCCCACAAAATTTCAAGCTTAACCCAGTTCGTTAAACCTTGAAAAGAGGTTCCAGTCTTAGAAATTTCAGCCAAGTGTTTATACTTAGAAGTATTTTAGCCTTCATAAGTTGGCGATCCTATTCTATGACCTTTATGACCTTAAAATATTGATTTTTTGGTTGATTCATGATCAGGAATGTTAGTAGGTCACTTCGGGTGAGTTTCAAAATTTTCAAACCTCTTTTGAAATATGTTCAGGTGACCAAAACAGTGGGTCAATGCGATCTCGACACGTCGCCCATCACGTCGACAAATAATTTTCCCCCATCTTTCAATGCAATTCTAATTAACCAACACGAACTCGACGCGGCGCGTTGGTCATAGCGTTGATGTCATCGACGCGGCGCACTGGTCATGTTTTTAGTCATTAAAATTCCGCGTCCAGAGGGGTATTTGGGTCATTTTTTCACCCTTGATCAGCCCTAAAAAACATGAAATTCACCCCTCAATAAGCAAAATACACTTACTTCCTCTCAAATTCTCTCAAGACACAAACCCTAGCCCATCAAAGTCAAGATCAAGATTCAAGAAATTCACCATTAATCTTCATGAATTCAAGCACCAAGGTATGTTATTTGTTCATCCAAGGGTTTCCTTCCACCCTTGGAGTTCAAGAACCTCTTTTAAAACGTTAAGTTTATTGAATTCATGAATTCCATATTGGGATTGAATGTATTCATGATTATAATGTTAATTGGGTTTCTAATTCATGATTTATTACAAGATTCATATAAATTTATTGGACATGTGTGTAGCATTATGTGAATTCATATTAAAACCCTTGAATTTGTAAGTTGGGATTGGAAATCATGATGCCTATATGTTGCTTAGTATTATGTGCATAGATTATGTTCCCTAAGTGTTTGATAAATCGCTCATGTCGATTAAATGGGGAAATCATGACATGCTAGTTTATGTAAAAGCTTATATCTTACAAGTGTTTGATAAAATGTCTCTATGAATGAGTTATGAACATTGTAATGCTTTTCAAGATCATACTATGCTTTACTTTTCATGTTATCGAGTCCTGGGGGTATCTAATACCCGACAATTTAGTTGTTTACCTAGAATTATAGTAGCTTTAGAATAGTCTCAGTAATGTCATGTACAGTAGAATTCAGTTAGTACAAAACTCAGTATATCCAGTCAACAAATAAAACTCAAAACACTCAATCAGTTAAGTACTCAGTGAACTTAGTCAAGTTCAGTCAGCTAACACGATCAGTAACATGTCAATCAAGCCTAGAACAGTTTAAAAATTAGTTCAATGTCTATTCAGTTAGGAGTAGGATTTAACACCGAGTGAACCCAAGAATGGGGACTCACCTGCCAGTAGAGGGTGTGATTCTTAAAAGTAGTCCTGGCGTTCCAGAACTACATAGCTAGGTAGGTTAATACATCAACCTGCCAATTGAGGGTTGATGAGATGTTCTACCTGCCAGTTTAGAGTACCACCATTGTCGTTCAGAGCACCTACCAGATGAGGGTGACTCAACACTTGTCTATATCTGTGGCATAGTACCGATACTCTTCCTGCTGGGGTTACAGGTTTGACCCCAATTAGTTCAGAGAGGGTTATGTCGGTTAGATAATTACCTTCCACAGTTTCAATTTCAGTCTTAATATAGAACTCAGTTCAGTTCTACAGAATCAGGACTGTCAGATATAGTCATCCAGCTCAGTTCTAAAAAATCAGGACTGTCAGAAATATTCACCCAGCTATCAGTAATACAGTTATCAAAAAACTTAAATATAAGCTATTTAGTTATCAGAACTCAGTATCTAGTATTACTATAATCTCAAACACAACATATATAGATGTATGCACAGTACTGAATAAATAGTGTTTTATCAATTTCAGATATACATGTACTCTCATTCAGTTGTATTCATGATATTCAGTCAGTTATTGTTCATCATATGAGCCCTTGTACATCAGCCTACCTCACTTATCATACCAGTACATTCAAAGTATTATGCATACCTTTTATTTTAAGCTATGATATTTTATATCATAGGTTCAGACGCACGGGCTTCTGACCGTACTTAGTAGCCCAGACTATCATTAGCAGACCTAGTAGTGAGTCCTCAGTATTCAGTTTATTTCAGTAGTCAAAGTTAGTTGGGGACTTATCCCATCAGCTCCATATTCAGACAGATGGAGGCTTTCAAACTAGCTTTCAGATAGTATTCAGTTATTCAAATTCTTATTACAGTTGGTGTTCTTTATCAGTATTTTAGGTTTTGAAACTTATGGTATTTTAGCTTATTCTTCCATATTTATTATAGTATTGTTACTCAGTTCTCACAGTAGATATCAGTCATGGGTTAGCTTATGGTCCTTCGGAGTCGTAAGCACCGTGTGGCATCTGGGGCGCAGACTCAGGGCGTTACAAACTTAGTATCAGATCCTAAGGTTTAAAAGAGTTCTAGGAAGTCTGAAAGCCGCATCTAGTAGAATCTTGTGCATGGATGTGTAGCGTTCCACACTTATGGAAAAAAGGCTATAAGGTTTTTCTAGGAAAAGTTTCCCTTCTTTCAATATTCACATCGTGTGAGTAAGCATGAGCTCAAGTTACACTCTCAGTCTAATCTTTTTCTTACTTCCATTACAGAATATGCCTCCCAAAAAGAACAACGGAAGGAGAACAGAAAATCAGCCAGCATCTTCGCCCATTCAGGCAGATCCCCTAGATGAGCATGTCCCCCATGAGGAATTCAGAGCAGCTTTCACCAATCTAGCTCATTCTGTAGTGGCCCAGAATGAACGCCCAGCTGCCGTTCCAACCAACCCAGTGGTCAACAGTGCTGTAGCTAAAATTCAGGACTTCACCCGAATGAACCCTCTAATATTTATTGGGTCTAAGTCAGATGAGGACCCACAGAACTTTCTTCATCAGGTGCATAAAGTTACAAACATTATGGGGGTGACAACTAGTGAGAGTGCTGAGTTGGTCGCATATCAGTTGTAGGATGTGGCTCACTCATGGTTCAAGTAGTGAAAGGCAGAGAGGGCCGCAGATGTAGGGCCCAAAGAATGTGAGGAGTTTGCCACTATTTTTCTAGATAGGTTCTTCCTACTAAAGTTGAGGGAAGTGAAGCTTTTGGAGTTTACTAATCTAAAGCAGGGCAATATGATAATGAAAGAGTATTCTCTCAAGTTTACTCAGCTAGCTAGATACGTTTTTTATGTGGTAGCAAATAGTAGACTATGATAAGTAAGTTTGTGTCTGACATGTCTAATAGTGTGGTCAAGGAGTGTAGGATCTCAATTCTGATTAAGGAGATGGATATATCCAGGCTCATGGTCCATGCTCAGTAGATAGAGGAGGCTAAGAATAGAGAGAATAAGAGAGCTAGAACAGGTAGCTTCAACTTCGTTCAGCCTAAGTCAGAAGGTGGAAATTGTTCTTATTTCCATCCAAAATCCTCAGTTCCAGCTCCATCCTCAGCCAGTGCTCCAGTGCTAAACTTTAAAGATGGAAATAGAGATAGGGCACCAGGCCCAAAACCTCTGGATAGTGTTAGCAGTGCCCGAACAAACCCTCATTTCTAAAAATATAGTAGAAACCATGGGGTATCTGCAGGGCTAGCAGTGATAGGTGTTTTGGATATGGCAAGCCAGGCTATAGGGTCAGATATTGTCCTTAATCAGGTTCTCAGGTTAGTATAATCGTCCTTCAGTTCTGTCTGGTTAGCCAAATCAGCAGGGTGCCGCTTTCAGTGCCACCAGTGGGCAGTTCCCAAACAGAATCTATGAACTTCAGTCCCGACAAAATCAGTAAATTTCTCTGGATGTGGTCACTGGTACATTACAAGTTTATTATTTGCACGTTTATGCTTTGCTAGATCTAGGAGCTTCTTTGTCCTTTATAACTCCTTCTATAGCTGTTGACTTTGGAGTCAGTCGAGAAAACCTAGTAGAGCCCTTATCGATCTCTACCCAAGTAGGTAAATCTATTTTAGCCTGATAGGTATATAGGAACTATTCGGTTATGGTATCTCAGAACTTCACTTCAATAGACTTAGTAGAATTAGAGATGACAGATTTTGATTTCATTCTCGGCATGGATTGGCTTCATTCATTCTATGACTCAGTTGATTACAGAAATTGCATTGTCCATTTTTATTTTTCGAATAAACCTGTCCTTGAATGGAGGGGTAGTACTTTTGCACTTAGGGGTTAACTTGTTTCTTATCTAAGGGCGAGAAGAATGATATCTAAGGGTTGTGTGTATTATCTCATTTGAGTTCAAAACTCTAGTTCAGAGACCCCTAATCTTCAGTCAGTATCAGTAGCATGTTAATTTCCTTATGTATTTCTTGAAGATCTTCCCAGAGTCCCTCTCGAAAGGGAAATTAAAGATCTTCCCAGGGTCCCTTCTGAAAGGGAAATTAACTTCAGAATAGACCTTTTTTTAGATACTCAGCCTATCTCTATTGTTCCATATAGAACGGCTCCATCAGAGCTTAAAGAATTAAAAGAATAGTTAAAGGATCTCTTAGATAAGTGATTCATCAGACCCAGCATATCCCCTTGGGGTGCACCAGTTCTATTCATGCGTAAGAAAAATAGTTCTCTCAGAATGTGTATAGACTATCGTCAGCTAAATAAAGTCATGATCAAGAACAAGTATCCACTTCCCAGAATAAATGACTTATTTGACCAACTCAAGGTGCCAGTTATTTCTCAAATATAGACCTCAGATCAGGCTATCATTAACTCAGGTTCAGAGAAGTGACATTCTGAAAATAGCTTTCAGAACTTAGTATAGCCACTTCAAATTCTTAGTCATGTCATTTGATCTTACCAATGCTCCAGTAGCCATCATGGGCTTGATGAACCACGTGTTCAAGCAATACTTGGACATGTTTGTCATAGTCTTCATTGATGACATTCTTTTCTACTCCCGTAGTGAATATGAACATATAAAACATCTCAAAATAGTGTTACAGACCCTCAGAGCCTATCTATTATTCGTCAAATTCATTAAGTGCAAATTTTGGCTGAGGTCAGTAGCTTGCCTTGTCCATATAGTTTCCGGTGATGGAATTAAAGTGGATCCTTAAAAGACCAAAGTAGTGAGAAACTAGCCCAGACCCATCTCTCTGTTGGATATCAAGAGTTTCTTGGGTTTGGTTGGCTATTAATGATGGTTTATCAAGGGATTATCATCTATTTCATCACCCATGTCCAGATTGACTCAAAATAAAGTAAAATTCTAGTGGTCAGATTCTTGTGAGAAGAGTTTTCAGGAGTTAAAGACTCGACTCACTACAACCCCAGTTTTGACTCTATCAAAAGGTTCAAACGGGTTTGTGGTATATTGTGATGCTTTTAGAGTTGGTTTAGGGTGTGTTTTGATGCAAAGAGGTAAGGTCATAGCCTATGCCTGTAGACAACTTAAGTGTAATACCCCAAACTTTCTTAGCTTAAATTCGTTCCTAGAACGTTAAGAGATAGCTTCAAAAATGAATAATATTTATTCTGTGGAATTTTGTAGATTTAGACCATTGTGTGGGAAATTGAATAAGCTTTCTATCGATATAAGATTTGCCCAAATCCGACACTCGTTGAAGGAGTTATGACATTTTTAAGTTGACAGTGTGCCACCTGGGCACTTGGTGCGTCGCAGAAAAGGAAAAATTCATCATTTTCATATTTCAGTGGACCTCCATAATATTAGTGCATCATGGAGAGGGTCAATTTCCTATTTGTCAATTTCCAGTGAGCCTTTACGATACTGGCACGTCGCGCCAGTGGCTAAAATGGCAAACTAAAGGGCACCGTGATTGTGGTGCGATGCGGTGAAAGCCCAGTTTCCATTCATCCACTTTCTAGTAAGCCACCTTGATAGTGGTGAATCGTAGTGTCCATCCAATTCGAAAATGTTCCATTTTTCAATTCTAACATATTCCAAAGCACTTTATGCTTATTTCATCCACTTTCTCTCAAAAGAAAACCCTAGATCATCAAAGATCCCTCTCCAAGAAACCCAATTTCTCCATTAACTGTCCAAGGTAATTCAAGATTCAGAATCCCCAATTCAAGAACTCTAAGAATTCATCTCCAAAGCATCAATAGAGATCCAAGATTCAGGTTTTAGCATCTAAGATCATCAATTGAGGTATGTGGGATTTTCAACAAGGATAATTCTTTCATCCTTGTTCCCAAACCTTATTTTAATTACAAATTTACTGAATTTTTATGTGATTTTCCATGAAATGAAGCTAGGGTTTATATCCAATTTTGTTATTTATAAGATTATGAGATTAAAAGTGATTTAGAAGTTGATCTGCATATTTATGTTCATATTTGCATGCATATTACAGAAATTTCTAGATTTTGAGTTGATTTATCAATATTTACATTATCAAGCATGAACATTTTGATGTTTTGATATGAGTTTGATGCATGGGTTATTAAGCCCTAATTAAAGATTGCTATTTCAAGATTTATTTGTTCTATGAGCACCTATGATAAGATTATTCTCAAATTTTTGATAAAGATTTGACTTTTTGGTCCTAAGCTAATATAAAGAATCCACATTGTTCATATGACTTGAGATTTAAAGAAAGAAAAGCATAATTGGTTTTTCTTGTAAACCCTTGTGCTATTTTTTGAAGTGGATTTCTTAAGATCCTAAGCATAAGAATGAGAATAGTATTTATCATAGAGATGGGTATGTTACCAAGGTTTCATGCCCCAAAACTACATGCCACCGTAGGATTAAGATTATTCCCACTTCTACGTGGATGACTAAGATTGTAGCACCATGTGGCGTCTCGGGAATTAGATTTTGGGGCATTACATTAAGCCCTGTGAAAAAAATTACCCTACTCATGATCTTGAGTTAGTAGCTGTGGTGTTTGTATTACAGATTTGGAGGCATTATGTAAGACCCCGCAAAATCCTAAGCTCAACTCAGTCTTTTAAGCTTGCTAAGGGGTCCCAGACTAAGAAAATTCTAGCTAAGTATTCAGACTTAGTATTATTTGGTCCTTTGTTAGTTGGAAACTCTGTTTCATGACTCTTATGACCTTAAAGTATCGATCTTTAGATTGATTCGTGATCAAGAATGTCAGTAGGTGTTCCATAACGAGTTTCATATTTTTTGGACCTCATTTGGGAATCCAAAATAGTGAATCGACGCAATCTCGACGTAGCGCATCGGCCATCACGTCGATCAATATTTTTTCTTAGCTCCCAGTGGTAATTTCTAGTGAACCAATGCAGACTCAATGCAGTACATTGCTATCGCGTCGATGTCAATAACATAGCACGTCGTCCTGTGCATCAACAGTCTGGTTTTCAGTCATTAAAAGTCACATTATTGGGGGGTATTTGGGTCTTTTCCCCACCCCTATTCATCCCTAAAACATGATATTCAGCCTTCATTTAGCAAAATATACTTACTATCTCTCAAATTGCTCAAGAACAAGAACCCTTGGTGATTTAATTTCAAGGCCAAGGCTCATGATTTCCACCATTGTACTTCTGGAATATAGCAACCAAGGTATGTAAAGTTTTTATCCAAGGGTTCCCTTCCACTCTTGGAGTTCAAGAACCCCTTTTAACTACAAGTTTATGAGGTTGATCAAGTTCATGGTTGAATTTGAAATTGTTCATGATTACCATGTTAATGGGATTTCTAGTTCATGATTTACTACACGATTCATGTTGAATTGATTGATATGTGTGCATTATCATGCAAAACCATGTTGAAACCCTTGAAGTTGTAAATGTGGAATTGAACTATGATGCTTACATTTTGTTTTAGTGTCATGTGCATAGATTATGTCCTTTAAGTGTTTGATGAATTGTTTATGTGAGTTGAATAGTGAAATTATATTATGTCAGCATATATTCAAGTTCATGTCAGAAAAGTGTTTGCTAGAATGTCCCAAACGAATGTATGATGACCAAGTACATAGCTATCATATTTTAAGAATGTGCCATGTCGTATAATTTATGCTATCGAGTCCTGGGGGTATTCAACACCCGATAATTTAGCTATTTACCTAGATCCATGGTCAGTCAGAGGATAGTATCAGTCATGTCACGATCGGTAGAATTCAGTCAGTTACAGAACTTAGGAAAACTCAATAGTATTCAGAAATCAATCACAGTATCCATTTCAAACCTTAGTAGTACTCAGTCAGTTAATAAAACTCAGTAGTATTTCGTTAGTCCATGAAACCCAGTGAACTTAGTTCATTTCAGTTATACAGTACGATCAGAATAGTTCAGTCCAACCTAGAACAGTCTAGAATCTAGTCCAGTGTCTATTCAGTTGGGAGTAGGATTCAGCACCAAGTGAACCCATGAATGGGGACTCACCTGCCAGTAAAGGGTGTGATCCTTAGAATCAGTCCTTTTGTTCCAGAACTACGTAGCTAGCATAGGTTGAGATATCAATCTTCTAGTTGAGGGTTGCTGAGGTGATCTACCTGCCATTTGAGGGTACCACCGTTGTCGTTCAGAGCACCTGCTAAATGAGGGTAACTCAGCTTGTCTATACCCGTGGCACGGTACTGACACCCTTCCAGCTGGGGTTATAGGTTGGACCCTAATCAATTCAGAGAGGGGTATGTCGGTAAGATGATTAATTCTCATAGTCTTGGTTTCAGTTTCAGTCTCAGTCTCATTATAGAACTCAGTTCAGTTTTATAGAAAATCAGGACTGTCAGATACAATCACTCATTTCAGAATGAAACTCAGTATATTTCTATAGAATCAAGACTGTCAGATATAGTCACTCAGCTATTAGTAATTCAGTATCAGCAAGCTCAGATATCAGTTAATCAGAATTCAGATTTGGTATTCCAATGTTATCACGGTCTCAATTACAGTTTATGTTTTCACTCATGTGCTCTCATTTAGTTATATTCACGTCATTCAGTCAGTATTGTTTAAGCATATGAACCCATGCATTTCATCCTACCTCACTTTGCATACCAGTAAATTCAAAGTACTGACGCATACTTTTCTTTTGCGGTATGATGTTTTATATCATAGGTTTAGACGCGCAGGCTCCCGATCATAGTTAATAGTTTAGATATTCAGCTGACAGAGTTAGCGGTGAGTCCTCTTATTTTGAGGAAATTATTATTATTTCAGTATTTTATCTTGTTTCAGTAGTTTGGAGTTAGTTGGGGACTTGTCCCATCAACTTCATATTTTAGACAGTTTAGAGGTTTTTCAGACTAGAGTATGTTCAGACAAATGTATCAGATTTGGTATTTGTTATACCGTATTCAATTTTACTATAGTATTGAACCTTATGGCATATTTTCCACCTATTTTCCGCATATTATAGTATTATTATTCAGTTATTACAGTAGGTACCAGTCATGTGTTAGATTGTGGTCTTTCGGGATTATGAGCATCGTGTAACGTCCGAGATACAGACTTGGGGAATTACACATTATTTGTATAGGGTGCATGTTGATGTGTTCACAGACCATAAGAGCCTACAGTATGTGTTCTCTCAGAAAGATCTGAACCTACATCAGACGAGGTGGTTAGATTTGTTGAAAGACTATGACATGAGCATTCTATATCACCCGAGCAAGGCCATTATAGTGGTTGATACTCTTAGTAGGATATCTGTGGGTAGTGTTTCTCACATGGAGGATAATAAGAAGAAGTTAGTTTGGGGAGTTCATCAGCTTGCTCGACTAGGTATCCACTTAGTTGATTCAGCAGAGAGAAGTATGTGGGTACACAACTGTTCAGAATCATCTCTAGTTTCTAAAGTAAAAGAAAAGCAGGACATAGATCGCAGTTTAGTCAAGTTGAAAGAGTTAGTCAGAGATCAGAAAGTAGAGGTTTTCTCCCAAGGGGGAGATGGTATGTTGCGTTGTCAGGGTCGGTTATGCGTGCTAGGTATAGATTACTTGAGGCAATAAATTCTTGCAAAATCACATGGTGCACATTACTCTATTCATTCAGGGGCCACTAAGAGGTACCACGATTTGTGGGAGGTCTATTGGTGGAGTGGGATAAAGAGAGACATTGCATAGTTTATAGAAAAGTGCTCTACATATCAACAGGTTAAGATTGAGCACCAAAAACCTAGTGGTTCTATCAAAGAGTTCAGTATTCCCACATGGAAGTGGGAGGAAGTGAACATATACTTTGTGATAGGTTTGCCCCGTACTCATCATTAGCATGATTCAATTTGGGTCATTGTAGTCAGGGTGACCAAATCAGCTTATTTTTTACCAATTCATACCTCTTCTTCAGATGAGGACTATGCCAAGCTCTATGTTAGAAAGTTAATCAAATTGCATAGAGTTCCATTGTCCATCATCATAGATGAAGGTATGTGGTTACCTCTCACTTTTGGAAAGCCTTCCAAAAGGGTCTTGGTACCCAAGTTCACCTCAGTACAACTTTTCACCCTCTGACAGATGGTCAAGCAGAGAGGACTATTCAGACTTTGGAAGATATATTAAGAGCATATGACCTTGACTTTAAGGGTAGTTAGGATGAGCACTTTCCTTTGATTGAGTTCTCATATAATAACAACTATCATTCTAGCATTCAGATGGCTCCATTTAAAGCGCTTTATAGGAGGAGATGTAGATCTCCCATTGGCTGGTTTGAAGTAGGTGAGGCCGTAGTGGTAGGGCCTGACTTGGTATTTGATACCTTAGAAAAGATTCAGTTGATCAAGGAAAGGCTTAAGATAGCTTAGAGCCGACAGAAATCATATGCAGATATGCGAAGAAAAGATATTGAGTTTGATATTAGCGACTATATGTATTTGAAAATCTCTCCTACAAAAGGAGTAAAGAGGTTTGGTAAAAAGGTGAAACTCAGTCCCCGATATGTCGGTACTTACCGAATTATCGGCCATTTTGTAAAGGTATCTTACGAGCTTGAGTTGCCTTCAAACTTAGCTTCAGTACATCCAGTGTTTCATGTCTCCTTGCTAAAGAAGTGCAAAGGTAACCCAGCAGTTGTAGTCCCTATAGAGGGTATAGATGTTCAGAACAACTTCTCTTATAAAGAGATCCCAGTCAAAATTCTCTATCATCAGGTTCGCAGACTAAGGAATAAAGAAGTTCCGCTAGTCAAAGTTCTTTGGCGAAATCCATTGAGGGAGCTACTTAGGAAGCAGAAGTAGATATGCAGACCAAGTATCCTCACCTCTTCTCCACAAACTCAGACTCAGCTCAAGGTAACAGTCTTTCTTAGATTTTCTCAGTTCCATGTTTAGTTATAGTTACAATTTGGTTTTCATTACCATTGCATATCATCTTTATGATAGTCATGCATTCATGAATCAGTTCAACCATGTACTCATGCATCAGATATGCATGTCCAGTTTGAAAAATTAGCTTATCAGTAGTTTCAGTCAGGTATTCCATGCATAAGATATGTATGTTCAGTGTGTAAGCTCAGTCTATCAGTGTATCTCAGCTTAGTCAGTCTCATTCGAGGATGAATGTTCCCAAGGGGGAGATATTGTAAGACCCCACGAAATTCTAAGCTAAACTCAGTCCGTTAAAACTTGAAAAGAGGTCTCAAACTTAGAAATTCCAGCTAAGTGTTTATCCTTAGAAGTATTTTAGCCTTCATAAGTCGGAGATCCTATTCTATGACTTATGACTTAAAATATCAATTTTTTTGGTTGATTCATGATCAGGAATGTCAGTAGGTCACTTCGGTGAATTTTGAATTTTTTAGACCCTATTGGAAACATGTTTGGGTGACAAAAATAGTGGGTCGACGCGATCTCAATGCTTCGCTTTGCCCGTCGCTTCAACAGATAATTTTTCCCCAGCTTTCAATGCAATTCCAGTGAACCAACGCGTTGATGACATCGATGCGGCACGCTGGTCTACGCACCACTAGACACGTTTTCAATCATTAAAAGCCCGCATCCAGAGGGGTATTTGGGTCATTTTCCCACCCTTGATAAGCCCCAATAAACACAAAATTTATCCCTCAATAAGCAAAATACACTCACTTTCTCTAAAATTCTCTCAAGACACAAACCCTAACCCATCAAAGTCAAGATCAAGATTCAAGAAATGTAACATCAATCTTCACGAATTCAAGCACCAAGGTATTTTAGGTGTTCATCCAAGGGTTTCCTTCCCCACTTGGAGTTCAAGAACCTCTTTTAAAACTTCAAGTTTATTGACTTCATGAATTCCATGTTTGGGTTGAATGTATACATGATTATGGTGTTAATTGGGTTTCTAATTCATGATTTATTACAAGATTCATGTAAATTTATTGGACATGTGTGTAGTATTATGTGAATTTATGTTAAAGCCCTTGAATTTGTAAGTTGGGATTGGAAATCATGATTCCTACATGTTGATTAGTATTATGTGCATAGATTATGTTCCCTAAGTGTTTGATAAATTTCTCATGTGGATTAAAAGGGAAAATCATGACATCCTAGCTTATGTACAAGCTTATATCTTACAAGTGTTTGATAAAATGTCTCTATGAATGAGTTATGAATATTGTAATGCTTTTCAAGATCATGCTATGCGTTACTTTTTATGTTATCGAGTCCTGGAGGTATCTAATACCCGACAATTTAGTTGTTTCCCTAGAATTACAGTAGATTCAGAATAGTCTCAGTAATGTCATGTACAATAGCATTCGGTCAGCATACAGAACTCAGTATATCTAGTCAGCAAATAGAACTCAAAACACTCAATCAGTTACACTATTTAGTGAACTCAATCCAGTTCAGTCAGTTAACACGATAGTAATAGTTCAGTCTATCCTAGAATAGTTTAGAAATTAGTTTAGTGTTTATTCAGTCGGGAGTAGGATTCAGCACCGAGTGAACCCAAGTATAGGGACTCACTTTCCAGTAGAGGGTGTGATCCTTAGAAGCAGACCTAGAATTCTAGAACTACATAGCCAGCATAGGTTGAGATATCAACCTTCCAGTTAAGGGTTGATGAGGTCTTCTACCTGCCAGTTGAGGGTACCACCGTTCTCATTCATAGCACCTGCCAGATGAGGGTGACTCAATGTTTGTCTTTACCCATAGCATGGTACCGACACCCTTTCATCTGGGGTTACAAGTTAGACCCTAATCAGATCAGAAAAGGCATTTCGGTTAGATGATTACCTCCCACAGTTTTAGTTTCAGTCTCAGTATAGAACTCAGTTCAGTTCTATAGAATCAGGACTGTCAGACACAGTCACCTAGCTTAGTATAGAATTCAGTTTAGTTTTACAAAATCAGGACTGTCAAAAACAGTCACCCAGCTATCAGTAATACAATTATCAGTAAACTCAGATATCAGTTATTCAATTATTAGAACTCAGTATCTAGTGTTACTATAATCTCAGACACACCGTATGTAGATGTGTGCACAGTATTGCATAAATAGTGTTTCATCAGTTTCACTTATACATGTACTTTTATTCAGTTGTATTCATGATATTCAAACAGTTATTGTTTATACATATGAACCCTTACATATCAGACTACCTCACTTAGAATACTTGTATATTCAAAGTACTGATGCATATATTTTCTTTTGTGCTATGATGTTTTATATCATAGGCTCAGATGCACGGGCTCTTGACTGTACTTAGCAGCCCAGACTATCAGCAGCAGACCTAGTGGTGAGTCCTCATAGTTTGAGGACAAATTTATCATATCATTTCATTATTTTAGTATTCATTTTATTTTAGTAGTCGGAGTTAGTTGGGGAATTGTCCCATCAGCTCCATATTCAGACAAATAAAGGCTTTTAGACTAGACTTTTAGATAGTATTCAGTTGAACAAATTATTATTACAGTTGGTATTCTTTATCTGTATTTTAGGTTTTGAACCTTATGGCATTTCAGCCTATTCTTCCGCATTTATATAGTATTGTTACTCAGTGCTCATAGAAGCTATCAGTCATGGGTAAGCCTGTGGTCCTTTGGGGTCGTAAGCACCGTGTCGCACGGGGTACAGACTCGGGGCGTTACAAAATTATATCCCTTCTCGTGCAGTTTTGTAGGCTTTTATGCCCTTTTATATATTCATGAAAATTTTGGGGGATAATGAATTAGTTTTAAAAGACATAGACTTTCTTTAATTCCGCTAGGCCAACCCTTGGCTCAAAGGGGTCACTCAATTAAGACGCGTTTATTATCCTATTGTTTTTTGATATAATTGTTTTATGTGATATGACTGTTTTATATGCTAATGTGCGTTGTTTGAATCAAATGTAAATTGATCTACTTTTCAATGAAGTTTTAGAAACCCTCTAGGCAAAAATACATTCCTACAATCGATAGTCCGCCCAAAATATTTCAAGTCTCCAAGTCTCCCAAAAAGTCCTCAACCATTCTTTACTAACTTTCTTTTTAAACGCATTCCTATTCTGTCAGGAAACTCGGACATGGACTAAGAACCGCACAAATGAACAGACAAAAAGTGGAGTTAGTCCAAATGGAGAAAATGTTAATGGTAGAGACTGGGCGAGTGGTTAGGAAGATCAATCAAATTGACCTCTCCCCAATCATCTTATTCATTAGTTTTCCGACTTTATAAAATTTCAAAATTGTATTAGTTTGTGAATTCTTTGAAAATCGTGCTTAAAATCAAGCTTTATGAACTACAAGTGGCCTAAATTCTCATGTAACCTGAGATATGTAGGAAACGTAATACCAAGATTCGGCCATAACTTTATGAAACTCATGCGAAAACCAACCTCTTTAAGAAAACAATTTGTGGGCAGACAAAAATTAAGAATGTCAAACTCCCTTTGACCAGGGTTACTTGTATCCACCTCATCCAAAGGTAGGGGGCAGTTGTTGACACCTAATTTTTTTTCTCCACGATTAAGTTTAATCTCGAGTTTCTTCGCTTTTAAATAGAATTATAAATTTTATTCTATCCGGATAAAAAAATATTTCAAGTATTTATCTATATAATTTGATCATTTTAAGTAGCAATTATATATTTTTCGTATCCACACATGCAAGATTGTGTAATTTTGCTACTTGAATAATAATTTTTACCGAAATTGAATTTTAAATCATGGGCAATCTTAAAAATTATTCCGAATGGTTGAAATTTTGATCTAAATATAATTTAGTCTCAAAAATAATTTATTTTGAAAAATATTTATTTGACTTTATCAAATCAAGAAACTTGAAATGAAACGACGTGTCGAATTTTAATTTAATTTAGTCTATCTATTAAATTTGGACATAATCGAAATCAAATTGGTCACATTTGCAATGCAATCGGCTAATTCATTTTCAGTTTGATCAAAATTTAAATAGAATAGGCTAATTCTAATCTAATTGGGGTTATATTTTAAATAACCCCCAAAGGTATTCAAAATCCCTAAATTCTTTTCCCTTTAACTCAGCCTAAATGTTCTTCTTATTAAATAGCCGATTAGGCCCAACAGATCCCCAATGACCCAGCCCACACTCTTTTTCCCTCTTTCTCTAATCTAGCAGTGTATAGAACACAACAATGACAACAATACTCAACACAGAAATAATAGCCCAACCAAAAAACCTGTTCAATCAAACAATAAACACTATCACTATCAACATTATCACAAAGGCAGCAACAACATACAATATCCACAGTTGTACAGCTACAGATCGACAACAACATTAATAACATGAACGGCAGCAATAACAATGTACAAATCACCAAACCAATACCCGCTCAAACACAAAAACAATGGCGAAACCCACTGTAACACCAACAACAACATCAAACGCTGTAACAACATCAGACAACAATATTCGTGAAAAAAAAAGTACAACAACGAAAAAAATAGCTCATCAACAACGTTCCAATTCCGTACAAACTCTCTCTCCCTCTATCCCAATTTTAAAATTTAAATTTCTAACTCATTTTCCCCTTTTACTCCTTCAATTTCCCCCCTCAAAATAGCTTTAAAATTCTTGATGAATACCCACCTATATAAAGAGGTAAAGGGATATTATTTGGAGGAAAATTAAAGATTTTAGAGGAGCATTCCTGTAATTTCATATAACCAAATGATTCAAGAAGGAATTCCATCAAAAACATAATTCCGATGGAAATAACATAAATTTTGGTGGAAGTTACATCGTGTTAAGCTCGTTGTCCCAAGTTCGTTTCTCTGAAAAAGATGAATGACTCATTCTTTTTCACCTTCTCTTTTGCTATTTAATCTTTATGACAAAAAATTTTATCATTGGTGGTGAAAATTTATTTATTGTTTAGGTATCTGTGATGTTAGGAATCTGTAGACTATTTAAATTCGTTCTTATTTTGGTGAGGATTCTGGGATTAAGGGTCTACATGAAATAATTTGAGATAAATTTATTTCTGTTTTTTTTTGGAATATGATTAAAATTTTGATTTGTCTAAATCAGTGACTTGATAATCCTGCCTATGAACAGTAGTCAAATCAGATAATAGGATTTGAATATTTTCTAATCTGTGACAGTTAATGCCACCATGCTATTTTTTGTATAGTGATCGGGTAAAAAAAAATGGAACAAAGATTAAATTTCTTTCACTACTTTGTTTTGTCCTGTTTTATGAGATGGGAATTCTTTTGCTGGTTAACTTTACTTCCTGACTACCAGCAAATACTCATTTTTATCGTATTTATGTCTTGAATGTATAGTGGCTGACTTGACCCCTTTTGTCTTTCTTTTATCTGATAATAGAATTCACCCCTCTAAAGGTACAATCTTTCTACTTCGGATCCATCAATATAATGTTTTTAAACGTATTAGTGATAGTGGTTACTTTTTCATGAAATTGATTTGTGTTTTTTTTTTTTCAAAAATTGTAGTTTGAAGTTTTTGTGGGAATTGAATTTGACGTTACACAACCTGTGTATAATTAAACACTCTAATTGTGTGCTACTAGTATTGAAAAGACGATGGTGCTGTATTAGTTGCTCTCATAAATTAATAACCTTATAAATTTATGAGATGCTTGATTAGATGGACAAGGTTTTGAGAGTCAATTGTATCTTCAACAATGCCAGTGCATTCATATAACTCATTTCATTATGATTACCATGAATTTTTATGGATTAATTATACACACTTAAATACCAAATAAAGTATATAGCTTATGCAAACATTGGCTATACATAGATTGGAAAGGTGCACTAAATAATATACTAGTTATACATAAAGTTAATGCGTACATTATCTTTTTTTCAATGCACTTAAGGGGCAAGTGTACAAATTGCCAATTTTGAGGCCTCCATTTAAATCAAAGACAAATTTAATTAATACTTTCCTTTATTAATTTAAACGAAGTATTGTAGTAAATGGTAATGCAATTTCTGTATAACCTATAGACTATGAACTAGAATTTTAAAAGTAACTGCTAATACTTGTATTAAATTAAGTTGTCTATATTATATCTTTTGAGATATGATTCTTTTTTGAACATTCATATATACAAAAAACTTTATACACCAACTTATCCTTTTTATTTTACATATTAATACTAAATTTTATGCACATTGAAATAATTAGATTGATCTAGTGGTGGCAAATTTAGCCCAAGCCCAATGACTAGCCCAACCCGCCCAGATTATAATGGGTTGGGCATGACCCATTAAAAAGATGATTTAGAGTTTTTTTGATAAATTCAATTTAACCCAATTATTATGACATTGTTGCTTAAAAATTGCTCTTACACATTTTTGAACTCATACGAAAATAGACCGGTGGAGATCATGGATTTCAATATCCTCACCATGCAACATTGTAAGATACCTGCTTCAACTTACCCATGCACATTTACATACATATTTATGTCAGTAAGTGGCTTATAAAATAGGCAAATTAAATCACCTTATTTGCACAATTTATGTCGGTCTTTCAGAAATGGAAATTTCAGCTCGTTCATTTTTTCAGTTCATTGAATATTTACTCAATATGTCCATTTCATATTACCTCTCACAATGCAAATATAGCAATAAGCCTTTACAATAATATCATGCTTCTATTAAATATAGCTCAAATAGAAGCATCAATAAAATATATGGGAGAAGGGATGGCAAATTTCGCCCTCGCCCAAATGACCCGCCGAACCCGCTTAACATATAACGGGTTGGACATGACCCACTATTACGATGGGTTAGATTTGGGAAAACCCAATTTAACCTATTTATTTTGACAGCCCAAATTGACTCATTCCAAACTAAAATAGTTTCCCTAATTCACATATTTTGTGAAATGCAAGTTACCCTCCAAGTCTTTGTTTTTCATTTCCTGTGATGCGCAAGTGCCTGAATTCTTCAACAAGTTTCTCCTGTAAGCTTTAATTTATTTTCATTTCTTTTCTTCCTCTTTGTTCTTATCGAAAAACATGGTCAAGAGTTCTTAATATTACTCATACTTTGATTTTTACTTGAAGGATAATTGTTTTTTTTTATTTTTCAACTTCATTTGTAGCTTTACTTGGTAATCAATACGTGTTTTTGACTTATATTTTGCTGTAACTTGAGATTTTAAATTTTGAATACTAATAGTTTTGAAATTATTCGGCAAATTTGTTGCCTATAAGGTGCTTGCTCAATTGACTAAACGAGTTCCTTTTGTTGTGAATGATAATTTTGTACTCTAATTATGAGTAAGAGATATTTTTTTACATTTTTGTTTCTCCCCTCACTTTTATTGATTCAGTATTAAAGATTAACTTTTTTTAATATTCTACTACAACAGGTGAAGATGTCGATAGAGCTCGATGAAGTCGAGTCCAATGAAATAATTAGTACAAGTTCATCAAAACGACATAGGACAACTTCTAAATTTTGGGACTTTCTATAATGAGCTGACAATGGATTATGATCCTAATAATAAACTTTGGGCAAAATGTTAGAAGTACAAGACTTTATTTTTGACCGAATCAGTAACAGGGGTTACAAATTTAAAGCCTCACTTAGAAAAACAGACGATAAAGGTATGTCTTTCGATCATAAAGAATTTCCTGAAGTTATCACAAAGGCTATAGGTAGACATAACCTTTCATTTAGCTATGTAGGATTTGAAGGTGTTAGAAAAAATGGATGCTTTCTTGAATTCTGCCATCAAAATCATCTCAAGAAATAACATAAAAGTTGATTCTTTAGAATATCTGCTAACCAAAAGGAGATAGTCATAATGAGCTTCAATCTATTCCAAAAAAAATCAATTTGACATGTGATTTATGGTCATCAATCTTAAAAAATGGATATATTTTTCTTACTACTCACTATGTTGATTTGAATTGGATTTTACTAAAAAAAGTTTTCATTTTTTGCCATATGCCGCCTCCTCATAGTAGTGGTGTTTTGGATCCAATGTGATCCATCTATTGAAGAAATGGGGAATTGAAAAGAAAATATTTTCAATAACTTTAGATAATGCGCACTATAATGATGATATTGTGGATCGCTTGATGTGATGATGAGGTAGTCGAAGAAATAAAAGAATCTGATATATATGATAGTTCATCCACTTGTGGTTTAAAGACGACTCAACTGCATTTGTATTTTGAAGAGCCAGTACTAGTTCACAAAGGAAATAAAAATTTAGACGTTCTTACATTTTGAAAGTATAATAGAATTAAATATCCCGAACTCTTATTAATAGCTCGTGATTTATTGAGTATACCTATTAGCACATGCATCCAAATTAGCTTTTAGTATTGGTGGGAGGAACATTAGCAAATACAAAAGTTCCTTTTTACCAGGAGATGTCGAGGATAAATTATGCCCTTGAGATTGAATTTATGTGTATCCAAGAACAACATATCAATATTCTTATCTCATTTTTCTTATGAACTTTCTAGTAGTTTGACAATTTTAATTTTTTTAGCTTTTGGTGATTTCGATGAAGAGGATATTGTAATAGATATGGAGAAATTTACTGAAAAACTTTAAAGTTAGTGAGAGGAGCATCATTTTCTCTCATGTGGTGTTGCTTATCCATTGTCAGGTGTATTTCGAACTTGTTTTATCATATCTTTTATTCACTTGGACTTGCTTTTATAGGGACACATTTCCTCTTTTACTACACTAGAGTTGAGGTCAAAAGTAAGAGTGATTTGCTTTTACATTGTTACTACTTTCTATTCCATTTTTTTGTTCGTGATTATGCTGGTGCAACATTCTTCTGCTGTTAGTTGATAAAAAGTTAACTTTAACCTTTCTCAATTTTATTGAGCAGATTAAGCTGTGGTCATGGACCTCCTAAATTTTATATATAGTAATGTTTATCAACTACAACACATATTGGTGCGTTTTTTATGTTAATGGTTGCTGACAAATTTAAAGTTGCATCGTGCATGCGAGATTACAGCCTCTTACTACAGAATCTACTCATGAAAACTGAGTCATAGTAATGCTGACTCAGTTGTCATAAGTAGATTCTGTAGTAAAAGGCTACAATCTCTCAGGCACGACGCAACTTAATATTTGTCAAGAACCATCAATATATCAAACACATCAGTAGGTGTTGTAGTTGATAAAACATTACTATATATAAAACTAAGGAGGTCCATGACCACAACTTCTTCTGCTCAATAAAGTTGAGAATGGCTAAAGTTGACTTTCTGTCAACTAACAACAGAAGAATGTTGTACAAAAGGATGTTGCACCGGCATGATCACGAACAAAGAGATGATAGAGAAAGTAGTGACTGTTGACACCTAATTTTTTCCCTCCACGACAAAGTTTAATCCCGAGTTTCTTCACTTTTAAATAAAACTATAACATTTATTCTATTTGGATAAAAAATTCTTTCAAGTATTTATCTAGGTAATTTGATTATTTTAAGCAGCGATTATATGTTTTCGTATCCATACATACGAGATTGTGTAATTTCGTTACTTGAAAAATCATTTTTACAAAAATTAAATTTTAAATCAAGGATTATCTTGAAAATTGATTTGAATGGTTAAAATTTTGATCTAAATATAAGTTACTCTCAAAAATAATTTATTTTAAAAAATATTTGTTTGATTTTATCAAATCAAGAAGCTCGAAATTAATGAGGTATTAATTCGTATCGAATTTCAATTTAATTTAGTCTATCTATTAAATTTGTCCATAATCAAAATCAACTTAGCCACAATTGCAATGCAATTGCTAATTTATTTTCAATTTAATCAAAATTTTAATAGAATAGGCTAATCCTAATCTAATTGGGCTTATTTTTTCAATAACTCCCAAAGGTAGTCAAAATCCCTAAATCCCTTTCCCCTTAAATCTACCCAAATCTTCTTCTTATTAAATAACTGACCCAGGCCCAACAGATCCCCCAATGTCCCGACCCACACTTTATTTCCCCTTTTCCCTAGTCTAACAGCGTACAAAACAAAACAATGACAACAATATTCAACATGGCAACAACAACTTCAACCAAAAAAACTCGTTCAATCATATAGCAAACAACGTCAATATTAACGTTGTCACAACGGCAACAACAGGGTACAACATCTACAGTTGTACAACTTTTGATCGACGACAACATTAACAATGCAAACAACAACAATAACAACGTACAAATCACCAAATCAATACCCGTACAAACACAAAAAAACAACGACAGAACCATTGTAACACCAACAATAACATCAAACGTTGTAACAATAGCCGACAACAATATCCATGACAACAATAGTACAACAACAGTAGAAAACAGCTTAACAACAACGTGCAAATTTCGTACAAACTCTAGCTCACTCTATCCCAATTTAAAATTTAAATTTCTAACTCATTTTTTCCCTTTTACCCTTCCAGTTTTTCCCTCAAAATAGCTTCAAAATTCTCTCTAAATACCCACCTATATATAGAGGTAAAGGGGGGAAGCTCCGACGAAAATAACGTAAATTTTGATGGAAGTTACGTCATGTTAAGCTTGTTGTCCCAAGTTTGTTGCTTCAAAAAAGGTAAACGACTCATTCTTTTGCACCTTCTCTTTTTCTATTTAATCGTTATGACGGGAAATATTATCATTGGTGGTGAAAATTTATTTGTTATTGAGGTATCTGTGGTGTTAGGAATCTGTAGACTGTTTAAATCTGTTCTTATTTTGGTGAGGATTTTGGGATTAAGGGTCCCTATGAAATAATTTGAGATTAATATATTTATGATTCTTTCTGAAATATGATTAAATTTTCAATTTTCTAAATCGGTGACCTGGTAATCCTGCTTGTGAACAATAGTCAAACGAGATAATAGGATTTGAATAGTTTCTAATCTGTGATAGTTACTACCACCATGCTATTTTTTGGTACAATGATCGTGAAAAAAAACAACAAGGAACAAAGATTAAGTAGTCGTTTGGCCATGAAAATTACTTTTTTCCATAGTTGGAGTTGAAGTTGAAGATGAAGTTGAAGTTGGAGTTGGAGTTGTGTTTGGCCATGTCTTTTTGAAATTCTTTTTTAGACTTTTGAAAAATCTTTTTTAAATATGATTTTATGCCCTCAACTTTTAAAAATTATCAAAATCACTCAACTACTAATTTACCTACTAACATACAACCAAATGTTGAGAAAATAATTTATATGTCTTCAATTGATAAAATAATTAACAACAAACTAATTATTATGATTGTTATTATTCTAGACTTTGAATAAAAATATCACAAGCACGAGCTAAATAAATTTATCTAACCATAATCGATTGAATAGAGTAAATATATTTTGATAAATATGATTGATGGATATAAATATATTTTATATATTCTTAAGTTTGTTGATGAAAATTCTTAATTACTTTCACTTGAATTAATTATTTTATTGAATTTGGTCTTTTTAAAAAAAAATTATGGATGAATTATTTCTGAATAGATTAGTGCTAATTTTTTTCTTTTTCTTTATTGATGATATTGATTTTCCTTGAATATTATTGTATCGTAAATATGGATCGTTACGTTATGCTTGATATGCAAATTTATTGACCACTTTTTAATAATTTATTAAAATTATAATAGCCATTATATGACATATACAGAAAATTAGAATGGCAAGAAAAAAATATTAAATTTCTCACTTTTAAATAACATAATGTACTAGGCCTTATATTTCTGTAATATAGTTCATTCAAAACAAAGTTGATATATTTCCACCATAGATTGCCTTTTATTATTTTTTACTTCACGTTAGTAAATTTTGGTTAAAAGAAGAAAAAGAGATTAGAATATCTGTAATAATTAAAAATAATGTTGTACCCTAAAAAATAAATAATAATTTTTTTTGGTGGTTGGTTGTAGTTATAAAAGGTGTTTGTGTAAAAATTTAAAGATTGGAGTCATATGTAATAATAATGAAAGTTGAAAATGGGAGTGAAAAATTGTGAAAACAACAAAAAGTTATTTTCACTTTTTAGAATCCAACTCCGAAATAATTTTTCGAATTTTCATGGCCAAACACCACAATTTTCGAAAAAGTGAAAAAAGTGAAAAAAATCCGGAAAGAAGGAAGACAATTTTATGGCCAAACGGGCCATAAATTTCTTTCTCTGCTTTGTTTTGTCCTATTTTATGAGATGGGAATTCTTTTTCTAGCTAACTCTACTTCCCAACTCCCAACATATACTCGTTTTTATCTTATTCATGTTCTTGAGTGTATAGTGGATAGCTTGACTCCTTTTTTATTTTATTTATCTGATAATAGAATTCACCCCTCTAAAGGTAAATCTTTTCTACTTCGGATCCATTAATATAATGTTTTTAAACGTATTAGTGATAGTAATTACTTTTCTATTAATTGGATTTGTGGTTTTTGTCAAAAATTGTAGTTTAGGGTTTTTGTGGAAATTGAATTCTACGTTATTATAGCCTGTGTAGAATTAATTAATCTAATTGTGTGCTACTAGTGTTGAAAAGACAATGGTGTTGTGTTAGATGCTCTCATAAATTAGCCACCTTATAAATTTGTAAGATGCTTGATTAGTTGTGCTTATGAATGTTAAGATATTTTTTTCCTTCCTTCTAAGGCCAACCCTTGGAATAGATTAGTTTCAATTAATTCGAGAAAACACGACAATCATTCCTTTATCTTGATGATTTTGATGGTCAAGTGACAATGCATTATGCGATTTTCCTCCTAAAATGACTCTTAAATAATCTTGAGTGATTTGAAATAGAAATAAATTACTACTTACTGAATTTTGTGGGTAGTGAAATTATTTTCTTGTGCATTACCGTATGAGTGGGTACTAATTTCGTTCATTTCTTTTATGCATGAACACCCTTGTTGGAGTCCAATTGGACTCACTATTTCTTCTATGGGCCATGGGGGCCTAGTCTGCCGTCGACTCCTAGCCTTCTTTAAATCCAAAAGATAGACTAAAACCGTCGAGAAACAAAGCTATATACACTGATATACAACAGTATACTGAGGATATATGGCTGGAAAATGGAAAGGGGAGCTGATTATATGGTGGAGGGTTGAATTTGCGTGTACATGGCTGAAATACAGTCTTGTATACATCAGATACACAAAAACGTGAAGAAATGGGGGCTGGTATACATGTGATATACGCTGCAGGAAAATGAACCTAAAGTCCATAAAATGGGAAGCCCAAAGGCTGGACAGCTCACTGATGGTCCAACTCCAACTTTTAATCTTTTATTCGATTGTAATTTATATATGTTTATTTGCACCAACTTTAATTAACTAATCTTGTGTTTTTCCATGTTGTTGCTATTCTATTTTACCTCGATTTCCATACTTGATTCATAATTTTTTTCCATTAATTTATCTCGTTTAAATAGATTAAAGTGGTTCTATCAATTTTTCTTTCTAAAACTAGTTTTAAAAGTTAAGTCTTCTATTTTAAAATGACATTTGCCATGTTCATATGACTAATAGCCTACTTGGGATTAAAATAATTTTTCTCTAATTTAAGAGCCTAATTTTTCTCGTAAATTATAATTTTCGTAATTGATGAAATACTTTTAACATGACATTCCTCTTAACATTTTTTCAAAGGTGTTATTTATAACAAAATTGACCCCCTTTTTTAATATAATAGTGATAATAATTAAAAAAAATCACGTAAACTTTTTTTTTTTCATAAAAACAGAAACTTATTTCCTTCTTGAGTCTAAATGTGCAACCTAGTTCAAATAGTATATTTCATAATTTTTCTTTAAAATAATTATGAATTAAGTAGAATTTTCTCAATTAAAATATTCATGATTTTTTTTCAAATTCTAACTTATCGCGATTAGTTATGTATTAAGTAAAAAGTTTCTTAAGTAGAATACTTTGTAATTTTTCCAAAATTAGCCATGAACTAAACAAAATATTTTCGTAATTCTTTTCAAAGTTAATATTGGAGCAAGCATAATATGTTGTAGCTTTTCTTTCTAATTTAAGTAGACTATTTCTCATTCAAATAAATAAATGTCAGTTTTAAATATGTAAATAAATAATTTTAATATTTTAAAATCAACCTTTCCATACAGTTAGTTTCTTTTTTTGGTCAAAGAATGATCTCTTGGTGAACCGTTTTAAACGGACGATCCTAAGTGCCTTCAAAACCTTCTTAGGGCGTTGATTGAACCCTTACTCAGTTTCTCTAATTTCGAAGATTTATTTTTGTTTTTGTATCTTTGAAATTGCTTTAAGTTTTTCTTGATAATTTCTATATAAATCAAGTGGCGACTCTGTAATTTTTTTTAATTATTTTAAAATTTTGAATTAGTTTAAAAAGGTCAAAACCATTTTCTTTAAAATAAAATTCGAAAAAGAATAAAATAAAAATGACGACTCTGCTGGAGACTTAACTAGGTTCTAACCAAATATGTGAACTAACTTCTTTGACTAACTATTTGGGTTTGTAATATTTAAACTGTTTGTTTGTTTATGTTTTTAAATTTTCGCAAAATTTAAACTGGTGAATTACATGGCATACTTCCACATTCAAAATGTATAACTGTTTGGAGTTTCGTGGATGTCCCAACCCCAATTGTTCAAATCCAAATCAAGTGTTGAAAATACGACAATTTATTGTCACGTTAGGCATCCGATGGCTTTTCGTATTTTCATACCCAAGTTTCCTGCTTGGAAATCCGGTCCAAACCCACTCTAGACACCCAGGATAAAGTGCAACCAAAATCTTTTTTTAGGCATGAGCCTAGGACGACCCAATACCTAAGGGGGTATTGGGCCCATTAGAAAGCTTTCCCTACGTCTATTGACCACGAGTCAATCACAGACGAATCATACTTATGTGTTGAAAGAGTATATGTTAATTAATCTAATCTATTATCCTTTGGGGTAGGGCAAAGGTCGGGAACATCTAGACAATAGTGTTTTCTTCTTTTATCCCCTATGTTGGATCTTGTTCTTTTTATCATGTTATTTTTCCTTTCCCCAAAGATTGTATCCCTTCTCGTGCAATTTTGTAGGCTTTTATGCACTTTATATATTTGTGAAAATTTTGGGGGATAATGGATTGAGTTTAAAAGACATACTCCCTTCAAATCCGCTAGGGCAATCCTTGGCTCGAAAGGGTCACCCAATTAAGACGTGTTTATTATCCTATTGTTGTGTGATATAACGGTTTTATGTGATATGACTATTTTATGTTATTATATGCGTTGTTTAAATCAAAGGTAAATTGATCTACTTTTCAACAAAGTTTTAGAAATCCTCTAGGAAAAAATATACGCTTACTATCCAAAGTCCGCTCAAAACATTTCAGGTCTCCAAGTCTCCCAAAAAGTCCTCAGCCAGTCTTTACTAACTTTTTTTAAACATATTCCTATTCAATCAGGAGACTCAAACATAGACTCAAGAACCGTACAAATGAAAATACGAATAGTGGAATTAGTCCAAATGGAGGAAATATTAATGGCAGTGACTTGGGGAGTGGCTAGGAAGATCAATCAACTTGACAAGGAAATTGCTAGAGTCAAACAAGTGATCACTCAAGAAAAGAAGAATTTTGAGCGTAAAACAGAAGATTCGGCTGAAGGTTATGGGAAAAAAGCCGTGGAACAAGCCTTACCTTTAAATGCGAGGGAAGATTCGAGTTGAAATTTCCTCCAAATCACCCATAGAATATCAATATATGGAAGAAGCAAAATGAAGCAGGAATACCCTCATCTATCTAGGACTTAGTCGTTAGTCTCGTCCTTTCTGCTGTAATTTTCCTTTCATGTTTTCCTGGTGTAATAAACTCTGACAAGATTTCAATTAAATGAAGTTTTATCCTTGCCTATTTGAACTACGTATGGCCTGATTTCTCCCTTGTGAGATACATAGGCAGCCTTTCGGCCAGACCTCTGTCCTTTAAAACTTTATCTCCCATTTTGTCGAGTCAACTTATTGAGACACCCAAAGATTTTAAACCTGACAAATATCCTGTTAAGAGCCATTTATCCAAAAAATCAATAGATGAAGTCCTGTCCGTTAATTTCTTTTGAGTCAATATCCATCCGTAGATCAATTTACATAAGATGAAAACAAATTTATGTGTTTACTTTATGTGTAATATCTTGCATTACTTACCACTAATGAGATCTAACATATGTCACGCCCCAACATGATAATGACGGACAAGAACCGTATACACTTACTTTACAGGCACTATACGACATAAACGACATTATGAGATAATAACCAGTGGGGTATCCAACATGAGTCATATCTGTACATGAGGGAATTGCATTAACAAAATTGTAAAATATAATACTACATGATGTCCATGAAGCCTCAAATCAGCTTACACATTATTCAACAAGTGGCTAGTTGGCCTAGGGCCCATCATACCTAACTGGAGACCTATATATATAATAAAAAATGTTAGACATAGACTGGATCCAGAGAGAGTTGGAGCTTACCAAAATATCATCTGAAAACTGCAATAGGGCCTAATGTGGACGTTTGCTATCCTGGGGATCTGAGCCTGCATCAATAAAATGTGGTGCTCCCTGGACGTCAGTACATAAACAACATTTACTGGTATGAAAGCAGACAGAATAACAGCTGGATGAGTACAGAAGCTCATATGAGTCAATGGTAAAGTGAAAAAAATATGAGCCAACAAATAACACATATACGATATGAACTGATAATTTATGCACCGACCTCATTAGCATCTTGTATAAAATTTAGAAAAGTGTTCATTATAATATAGGGCCTATAATTTGCCTAGGTGATGCATTTATCCTATAAGTCATACAAATAATCAAAAGATGGTCTTTCAAAGGTATGTTGCTCACACACTCATTGTTATGATCCCATGTGTTTAACTGTAATCGCAATCTATATCCAGGTGCATCCCGCCCAAGATCTCAGTATGAGGGTCTTCCCACAGGCCGTATATGTCATATGTTGGTGGAGTTAGGGAAAACCAGTGCATAATATTCCAGCTGACTCCAAATACAAATGATGCCACAAAGGCGGGTACACCCAATAGCTGGGCTCACTATAGTGTTCTGGTCTCAATCCTGTACACAGAATCACGTCGAGCGATATACCAAACTAAACCTATACACCCTCCCGTCATTAAATGTTTATCAAATAGTGCCTTGAAGTCCTATAACTTTAGAATCAATAAAATGATCATTTAGCTAACTTATACAAGCGCAACTATGCTATTACTATTTACTTTTACTCCTAACATGTGATACATCTATATGGTGGCCTAAGGGCTTCTAGTAGAGAAACTTATGGTAATAGGAAAATATCATGGAAACTTAACACCAAAAGGAAAAGATAGGTACCTATAAGCTTGATGGTGGAACGAGAGAGTGATATGTAAGGAAATATAAAGATTCCACTTTTGTATTTCATAAGTATTATATTAGCATCAAATGGGAAGGAGCATGTAACGTAAATTGGTGCCTTAGCGGGGAGGGAAGGTTTAACTTTACATACCTTAATGCTTTACAAGATACGGTAGTGTTCCGAACCTTTATCCTTCCAATCACCAGTTTAAGATATCTGATAGACAACCTTCTAACTACAAGGATAACATATATGTTCATTAATGACCCGAAACTAATTGAATTCCTTAACAAAAATCCGAAATGAATTCTAACTTTCCTAACTTATGCAATTCAATATTAAATATGTCCAATTGATAGGGATCCCTAAAACTCCCTTTTTATCAAAATTTTCCTCTTTTCCTTCTCATGAACCCATTTCAAATACTAGTGCCAAAAATTTACATTAAATCTCCCCAAATACTAATCTATAATTAAATTCAAAAGAAAGGGATAGAGAATTTACCTCTTGCAATTCAATTCCAACTTTAGGTTATTGAAGTCACCTCTCAAAGATTATTTCAAAATTATCGTAAAAATCCTCTCCTCCCTTCCTCTTCTAGTGATTTCTTGGATACCAAAAGAAGGAGAAGAAATCAAGTACTAATACTCGAGCTACTGCTTCATAGGCTTTGATACTAATTGTAGGGGGTGCGGATAACTTAGGTAACTAAAATAGATCCATTAGAGCTATTTTGTTCCTGAACCAAAAATCCTCTTATTTTGTTCCCTTACTTCCACTTTACTTTTGAAAAGACAAAAAGATGGAGAAGTCAAAGGGCCCCATAACTTTATACATTTAAAATATCTATCACATCATTTCAAAATGTCCATCTTACCAGTAGCAACAATACAAATGCATTACATATATATTCTGCACCATTTTGCTAATATACCAAAATTCTTTTTATAGACCAAGGCTGTACTTATGTTAAGGTGTTAACTTGATTCGAATTTTTTTTAAGAAGGCGTCACAACATATTTGCCTTTGAAGTTGTTTTTACTTTATCAGGTAATCAAATAAGTAGAAATTGATCTGTGTTAACAAAAGCTGGTTGAACATCAATACTTCTAAGGACATAAACATTCCTCCCTTGACTTAGTTGCTAAAGAGGAAGGAATGACTAGTAATAGTGATGAAAATGCAAGGAAATTGCTTCCACTTTACTAGTCATCTCCTATATCTATAAAACCTACAAGCGATGGTCTTGAGAATGGAATAGAGAACTTGTTCGAAGAGTAGGATGCTATTATATAAGATTGTCCTGAGAAGATCAAGACCGAGACAGATGAATTAGGGGGAAAATATGTCGAATTAGACTTTCACTCCAGTCATGACTCCCCGGTTCATGTGGCAGATGAAAGGATAAAATATAACTTTTGCAAAACCGGAGGTAGTCCAATTGATCAAGACCCTCCCTTTAAGTTTTGTTTACCACATTTTCACTTTCTATGCTTTCCAAAAGGCTCGAACCCGCACTAGTGCGAATCGCAACCTATGTTTGTAATCTTCTAAATTCCAATGAGAGCCTCCCTTATGGAAAAAATATTTTTTACTTATTTTTGTTGCATTATCTGATCACTATAATCTAAATTATGTTGCCAATGATTTTAGTGATAATAATTTTAAACTTTCCAATGTCATGCCATGTCAAGAGTTAAATGAAGAAATTGAAGCAAATAATGATGAATGGGAAGACTATGATGAAGAAACGATAGACCCACAATAATTAACAAAGAAACTAAAAGATATTGAGGATCAGGAAAAGACCAACCTAGAGGAATCTGAGGTAGTTAATCTAGGTGATGATGGAGAAGTCAAAGAAATCAGAATCAACGTTCATCTTGCAGAAGCACAGAAAAGAAAACTCGGCAGGTTACTTAAATACTACATTGATACATTTTCTTGATCCTATGATGACATTCCCCATGTTGTCGCTATTCTATTTTAACTCGATTCCCATACTTGATTCACAATTTTCTCCCTTAATTTATCTCGTCTAAATGGATTAGAGTTGTTTATTAATTTTCTTCCTAAAACTAGTTTTAAAATTTAAGTCTCCTATTTTAAAACGACACTTATCCTGTTCACATGACTAATAGTCTAGTAGGGTAAAAGTAATTTTTCTCAAATTTAAGAGACTAATTTTTCTTGTAAATTAAAATTTTCGTAATTGATGAAATACTTTTAACATGACATTCCTTTAACATTTTTCAAAGGTGTTATTTATAACAAAATTGACCCTTTTTTATATAAAAATGATAATAATAATAATAATAATAATAATAAAAATAATAATTACGTAACATTTTTTTCCATAAAAACACAAACTTATTTCCTTCTTGAGTCTAAATGTGCAACCTAGTTCAAATAGTATATTTCATAATTTTTCTTTAAAATAATTATGAATTAAGTAGAATTTTCTCAATTAGAATATTTTTTGATTTTTTATTAAATGCTAACTTATCGGGATTAATTATGTATTAAGTAAAATATTTCTTGAGTAGAATACTTTGTAATTTTTCCAAAATGATCCATGAACTAAACAAAATATTTTCGTAATTCTTTTCAAAATTAATATTGGAAATTGTAGCTTTTCTTTCTAATTCAAGTAGACTATTTCTTGTTCAAATAAATAAATGTCAGTTTTAAATATGTAAATAAATAGTGTTAATATTTTAAAATCAAATTTTGCATAGAGTTAGTTACTTTTTTTAGGTCAAAGAATGATCTTTTGGTGAACCATTTTAAACGAACGCTCCTAAGTGTCTTCAAAACCTTCTTAGGGCTTTAATTGAAGATTTTGAAGATTTATTTTTGTTTATTTTTGTTTATTAAACCTTCTCTGACTTTGAATATTTATTTTTGTTTTTGTATCTTTGAAATTGCTTTAAATTTTTCTTGTTATTTTCTAAAAAAATCAAGTGGCGACTCTGTAATTTTTTTAAATTATTTCAAAATTTTGAAATAACTTAAAAAGGTCAAAATCATTTTCTTTAAAATAAAATTCGAAAAAGGACAAAACGGTGACAGCATAATAGTAAATCGCTCTTTCCTTGACCTCAACTCAAGTGTTGTAAAATAGAAAACGTGTCTTTATAAAAGCTAATCCAAGTGAATAAGAGATATGGTAAAACAAGTTTGAAATGCACCTAACAGTGGATAAACAACACCAGATGAGCTAAAATGATGCTCCTTTCTCTAACTTGAAAATTTTGCAGTAAATTTCTACATATCTATTGCAATATCCTCTTCATCTAAATCACCAGAAGCTAAAAAAATCAAAATTGTCAAACTATTAGAAAGTTCATAAGAAAAATGAGATAAGGATATTGATATATTGTACCCTGATGCCCATAAATTCAATCTCAAGAACACAATTTAACCTCAATGTTTTTTTATAAAATGAAACCGGTATTTGCCAATGATTCTTCCACCAATACTAAAATATGATTTGGATACAACTATGTTGATAGGTATACTCAACAAATAATGAGCTATTAATGAGTGTGCGGGATATTTAATTTTATTATCTTTCCAAAATGTAAGAATGTCTAAATTTTCATTTCCTTTCCAAACTAGTACTGGCTCCTTCAAATACAATTACAGTTGGGTCTTCTTCTCTAAACAACAAACAGATGGACTATCAAACATATCAAATTATTTCATTTCAACGACTATCTCATCATCACATCCATGACTACTACTTCTAAGCACTTCAACATCAGATTTTGTCACGTATTTTTTGAATAATCTATGCAATTTTTTTAACAAACTCTACCTTTTCATTGCAAGTCGAAGAATCAAGTTTTGTAAAGAAAAACTTCAACAAGTTTAACTTATATCGGGGATCAAGAACAACGACCATCAAAGTAATCAAACTACAGTCATCCTATCAATATTTTGTGAACTTACTTTTCATTTCAATAGCCATTTTTTTAATATTCAAATCTTCATTATCACTTTCTTCCCGTATCAACATATGAATTTTTTTAAATTTTATGAAAATATAAATTAGCAATAGAATAATGAATCCCTAAAAATAATATAGTGATTTCATGAAAGGGCTTTAAAAACCTAACAATTGTTTCAACTTTGACCCAATCATGATTTGCGTGACAATATGAAAAATCTTTACCAAGTATCTTGGGCTTTTGGGCTATAGGTGACAAAAAAGTTTTAAAATGAGGTGTAGGTGACACAAGTCTTAATTATTGAGTGGAGATGACAAATACTTTATTATGGATTAAGAAAGTTGGGAAAGTTTGAAAATAACACACAAATTTTTTAATTTACACTTCGATCCAAATGCTAGTTAATATAATAGGAAAAAGGGGAGGCATGTTTCTCTCTCTTCTCATCCGTTGTTGTTTTCTCTTTCTTCACGATTATTGTTGTTTATTGTTGTTGCTGCTTTATTATCATCTTCTACTTCATTATCATCATCTTCTACTTCATTATCATCTTTATCTTCTTCTTGTCGACCATTGTTTTTGTTGTTGTTATCGCTACTGTTGCTATTTGGCCAATTTCTTAGGTCAAATTTTGTTTCCTACATCACTTTCCACATTGGCATTACTTCATAGGTGACTTTGGTAAGTAAAATTATCATTTTTATTTGAATTTGTCATCTCGGTACACAGTTACTGCTGTTTTTTCAACAATGGATAGAACCCGATCATGAATCAAACATAAGTGCCCATAATTTAAATAGACCACTCATATAATGCATCGGATAATTAATCTATTGCAATAGGAGATTTATATATTGCAATAGACTAGTTATCTGTTGCATCAGACTGATTATCTGTTGCATCAGATGATTAATGTATTTGGAACAACACAAATTGACCCCTGCCACAAACTCAACAGACAACCAATGTGTTTCAACTCTTGTTATTGCTACTGATTTAAAATTATTCCTTACGTCCAATCGTCGACATGTTTGTTGAGAAGATAATAGACAGAATGAAAATTAAATATTTCCTCTATCTCAAATAACCAGTCCTTATCTGTTGTGACAAATGATTAATATATTTGGAACAACACAAATCAGCCCCTGCCACAAATCAAACAGATAACCAATATGCTTCAGCTCTTGATATTACTACAAGATTCAAAATTATTTCTTACATCCAATCGTCGATATGTTTGTTGAGAATATAATAGACAGAACGAAAATTAAATACTCCTTCCGTCTCAAATTATCCGTCCCAAATTTCCTAACTTAATTTCTCATTTTACTTGTCTTTTTTCATTAATCAAGATGAGATAAAAAAATTCCACATTTTACTCTTTGCATTAATCACTTTTTCTTCAAATTAAAATATGAACATCATTTAATAGGGGTATTATGGTAAACTATGCATGTTATTAATTATATTTCTTAATTAATGTGTCATCTCAATTTGAGCTGGGTTAATTTGAGACGGAGAGAGTATGAATTAAAACGTCAAAGCCGTGCAACAGACTAGTTATCTATTGAAACAGACTAGTTATCTGTTGAAATAGACTGCGTATCTATTGCTACTGGATTCAAAATTATTCCTTACGTCCAATCGTCGACATGTTTGTTGATAAGATAATAAAAAGAATGAAAATTAAATATGAATTAAAATGTCAAAGTTAATCAAACATAATTTTTTTATTAAACTAAAACAAATAAAAATACATATACATAGACTTAAAAAGAAAGAAATAAAATAATCTAATTATTATTATCATCTTCGTCATTATTATTATTATCATCTTCGTCATTATTATTATTATCGCCATCCGGACAATCTTCGACTGACAGAAGCAGCGCCCTCCTCTTTCTGCGGATCTCCTGCAACAACCTTACTCTGACAGTAGCCAACTCCCACTGTATATCATGAACATGCCTCTGCAGTTCCCGTACAGCGTCTCGTAAAATAGCGACATCCCACACTGGATTAGACATATCTAGAACACGCATAAATTGACAAAAAACACAAAAACAAAAGTAAAGAAATGAATCTAAAAGTAAAGTAATACAATGTATATTTACACGAAAAGCAAGAAAAAAACTTACCAAAGATGGCAAAGCTATCAAGTCCTTAAAGAGAAAGTAGTTGAAGGTGTAATATGAAAGACAAGAGCAAGAAATAAATAGATATGTGTAGTAGAATGAACGAGTAAGGAGGGACCTAACCTATTTATAGAGGACTGAATTTGAGTGAGTTAGGCAAAAAGGTGCGACTGTTCACCTCTATTTATTAATACTGGTGCCGTTTTATTGAGTTTTGACAACATATTATATATTTATTGCATCAGATAACACATCTGTGACAACAGATATACCATTTATTGCAACAAATCTACAATTTGTTGCATTACATAATACATTTGTTGCAACATATATCTTTTTAATAATCATCATATCTTTATCTTTAATCCAAATTTGATGAATTTTTTATTATATAAATTAAAAAAATAGATTCAAAAAAAAAAAGGCACGACTATTCACCTCCATTTATTAATACTGGTGACTTTTTGATTACTGTGGAAAGTTATGACTTAATTAGTTCTTTTCAGTAACCATTTTTATTGAGTTGTGGCAATAAATTATATATCTGTTATCACATATGATCTACAACATATTGCATCAGATAATATATTTGTTGCAACACATATCTTTTTAATAATCATCATATATTTATCTTTAATCCAAATTTGGTAACTTTTTTATTATATAAATTAAAAAATAGATTCAAAAACAAAAAGCGCGACTGTTCTCCTCCATTTATTAATTACATTCAAACTGGTAACTTTTTTACTACTGTAAAAAGTTATGACTTGATAAGTTCTTTTCAGTAACCATTTTTATTGAGTTGTGGCAACAGATTATATATTTGTTGCATCGGATAACCTATTTGTGACAACAGATTATCATTTGTTGCGACAAATTAAAAATTGTTGCATCAGATAATCTATCTGTTGCAACATATATTTTTTTTTAATAATCAACATATATTTTTAATCCAAATTTGGTGACTTTTTTATTGTATAAATTAAAAAACAAATTTATAAATAAATATGTCGAAGAGTCACGATCAATTATTAAAATTAAATAACCGTTCTGTTATAGTTATAAATTGTGTTTATCATTTATTTCCTTATTATTTATTTACGAACCTTTTTTCATATTAAATAATCGAAAATTCATGTCTTTTCCCCTCTCAATAACAATAACAATAACAATAACCCTTTTTATCAATAACCGCTTGTTACAACATATGATCGATCTGTCGCATCAGATTAACCTCCGTCAACATGTTGAGAATAAGGAATAAACAGAATGATAATTAAATACTAAACAAGAATTAAAAATTCAAAGTCGACCACCATGTCCAAACATAGATTTTTGAATCCCTTGGGTAGATTCGATATACAAAAAGAGGAAAATATATACATTTATACATTACATACATACGCTAAAAGAAAAAACATCACCTAATTATTATTACTATTATTATTATTATTATTATAATTATTATTGTCAACCGGACAATTTTCATCCGACAGCAGCAGGACCCTCCTCAGCCTTGCTCCAAAGTCGACCAAATCCCTCTGGAGTTCATCAAACTACCTTTGAAGTTCCCACAAGGACTCGATATAAATCTTCTTGTACGAATTTGGATCAGCCATATTTATATTGTAAGTGTAGAAGAATGAATGAGTGAGAGTGAGTAAGGAGGCCAGAGGGACCTATTTATAAATGATTGAATGGAAGGGGTTAGTCAAATAAAAAGCCACGACTATTCATATCCCTTAATTAAAAAAAACTGGTGACTTTTCAAATATTTAAAATTAAAAAACGGATCTAAATAGAACATTTTATCTTTTATTGTATTTCAGATAAAAAAGAAAATTGCTTTAAAATAAATCTAATAGATGGGTAATCTGTTGCAAAATATATTTCGTATGTTAGATAACTTACAATATATTGAAAATTTGTTGCAACAGATAGATATATCTGTTTTCTTGTCCAACAGATATGTCATATGTTGCAACATATTGATCATCTGTCATAACAAATGTCTGCAATTCTTTCATAATTTAAACAGATGTGGCATCTATTGCAACTTGCTAGTTATCTATTTATTCAATTTAAGCCATAGATAGGCTAGGAAGAATAAGGTGCATGCAGATGGATCCACTATCATATATGTGGGAGTTAAGTAAGTATTACTGATAAGGTCACCAGGACAACACACACAAAGTATACTATTTTTGTGAATGTAGTTTTTAACCGATTAGACACTAATAATTCAAACAAGATCCTGCATTGTACAGTTAAGTTTGACGGTTTTGAATTGATAAGGCTGAAGGCCCCATGAAGATGGTGCAGATACCCTATTATGAATTATTGATGGTTGTTGCGTTTATGCGTGGCAAGTTTTGAGATTAATATTTGGTGTCATTGCAGAGATCCAATAGCGATCGGACTTAACTTTAAGTATGAATTGAAATTTGAGAAGGGCTTCAAAGCCTCACACTGCATCAAACAAGAAACCAAAAGAAATTCCCTTGTCCCAAATTTATATGGAAGGGTTGATTGAGAACATGATTATACGCCAGAAGGAGCCAAAGGAGAATGTCTGCGAGGGAAAAAGGAGTTGATGAAAGAATATATCATCTGAAGGATAATTGAAGAAGAGACATAAGGTATAAAGTAACTTCTAGCGAATCTGGCCGATGAAATTATCTAAAAACATGAGAAATCTGAATCAAATGCAAATCTAAAAGTGTATTCGATAATGTAAATTTGTTTGTTGTCTCTCTAAAAGAAAAATAATGTAGATGGACACTTTGCTAGAGAGCTGCGACTAGGTAGCATGGTCGGATTATCACTTAGATAGAAAATAGCAGAAGACTAAGAAAGCAGCCTTACGGGCATCGAGGGTTGAAATGATGTACAGTAAGTCTAGAAAACTTCTGGCAACAGCAACTATAGTTAAAGTAAGGAATCTAAGCGAAGGTGGCAATTTTTGAATTTTAAATTGCATCCCATGCCTTCTTGTTTATGGTTCCGATTAGGTCCACTGTTGTAGAACTGATCGGAACCACAAACAAGATTGAAAGGCAAATTGATTATCATTACTTCCTTAGCAATAGGGATTAATTGGTTGTGTTTTCTTGCCTTAGCATGCTTTCAACATTCCTTGGAGAAGATCAGAGACTTTTTGTAGTATGCGAATTTCGATAATTTTTAAGCTTGCCTCCAGCTTGCTGATTTGGTATTTAAGTTTGTCATTACCGTCTTTGAATTTGGTATAGAGTTCCTAGTCTCTTGTGAGCTCGATCAGGAACACTACCTTCAAAGTTGTGGCATTGAAGAAGGCTTTCGAAACACTTTTTTTAGAAGCCTTAAAGGATACATGGAGGGTCACTATGTTTGTTTTAGGACAAAATGTGTTGATGCACACTTAAGATGTTATCCCCACCATTTAACATATCACTTTTATTGAGTGTTGCTCAATGCATCTTGGTCAACCAACCTTCAAAGGATTTGATAAATTAATAAGCAAGGAGTTATGTAACGTTTGATCTAAACCGACTCTACCAAGCTTATCAAACGTTACGTAACTCCAGGCTCATTACCCTATCAAAAAACTTTGCTCAAGTTAGTGGATAAATCAAACGAGCTCAATCTGTCAGCCTTTCTGCTGATCACTCTTCCCCAATATAGATGACAAAATATCCGCCATGTAAAAGTCTACACCGTCACAATAAATGCTTGTCAGGGCGCAAGTTTTCAGAAGGCATCAATAGAAATCTCTCAATATCAAGTGATATTGAGAGATTCCTAGTCATGCCTTCTCAAGACTTTCGCTACGCCAAGAATTTCTACTGATGACAAGATATCTTTCATGCAAAAATCTACACTGTCAACAGAAATCTTGCCAGAGAAAAATTCCTCAGAAGGCATTATTAGTAATCTCTCACCATCAAGGAATTCTTGTACGAAATTCTTCAGAAGATATTCAAAAATAAGAAAGTTTCCAGCAATGACTACACATAATTATGGCATCAACAACCTCATCAGATTCACTCCTCATACAAAAGAAAAGGCAAAAATATTTTTATTTGCATTTCCTTGTTAAATAAATAACATAAGAATCCAAATAAAAATATTTTTGTCTTTTCTTTTGAATGAGGAGAGAATCTGGTGAGGTTGTTGATGTAATTATGTGTAGTCATTAATGAAAACTTCCTTATATTCGAATGTCTTCTGAAGACTTTCGTACAATACTTCCTTGATGTTGAGAGATTATTAGTAATGTCTTCTGAAGATTTTTGCTTTGGCAAGAATTTTTACTGACGATATAGATTTTTTCATGGAGGATATCTTGTCATCAGCAGAAATTATTGCCGTAGCAAAAGTCTTAGGAAGGCATGACTAGGAATCTCTCAATGTCACTTGATATTGAGATATTCTTGTCGATGCCTTTTGAAGACTTGCGCCCTGGCAAGCATTTCTGGCGACGGTGTAGACTTTTGCATGGCGAATATCTTGTCATCTCTATTGGAGAAGAACGATCAGTAGAAAGGCTGAGAGATTAAGCTTGTTTGATTTGTCCACTACTCCGGCAAAGTTTTTTCATAAGGTAATGAGCCCGGAGTTACGTAAAGTTTGATAGGCTTGGTAGAGTCGATTTAGATCAAATGTTACGTAATTCTTTCTTATTAATTTATCAAATCCTTTAAAGGTTGGTTGAGAAAGATACATTGAGCAACGCTCAATAAAAGTGAGTTGTTCAACGGTTGGGACCATATCTTGAGTGTGATCAACATATTTTGATCTAAAAATATACACAACTACCCTACATGTATCCTTTAAGGCTTCTGAAGAAAGTGTTTTAATGGGCTTCTAGAATGCCACAACTTCGAAGATGGTGATCCTAATCAAGCTCAAAAAAGATCAGGAACTCTATACCAAATTCAAAGATGGCAACTAAAACTTAAAGACCGAATCAGCAAGCTGGAGGCAAGCTTAAATATTATTGGGATTCGCATACTACAACAAACCTTTGATCTTCTCCAAGGAATGTTGAAAGCATGATAAGGCAAGAAAATACAATCAATTATAACCATATTGCTAAGGAAGTAATGACACTCAATCTACCTTTCAATATCGTTTATGGTTTTGATCAAGTCAACAGTAGTGGACCTAATCAGAACCACAAACAAGAAGGCATGGGATGTAATTTAAAATTTAGAAATTGCCGTCTTCACTTAGATTCCTTACTTTAACTACAGTTGTTGTTGGAAAAAGTTTTCTAGACTTACTGTACATCATTTCAACCGTCGATGCCCGTAAGGCTGCTTTCTTGGTCTTCTACTACTTTTTATCTAGGTGATAATTCCGACCATGCTACCTAGTTGCAGCTCTCTAGCAAAGTGACTATCTGCACTATTTTTCTCTTAGAGAAATAACAAAAGGATTTTTCATTTTCGAATACACTTTCATATTTGCACTTGATACCAATTTCTCATGTTTTAAGATAATTTCATCGGCCAAATTCGCTAGAAGTTACTTTCTACCCTATGTATCCTCTTCAATTAGCTCTCAAATGATATAGTCTTTCATCAACCACCTATTTTTCCTAAAAGGCATTCTCCTACCACACCTTCTGGCATATAATCATCATCCCGAGCAACCCAACCATATAAATTTGGGCTAGGGCAATTACTGTATTGGTTTTCCATTCTTATTAGATGCAGTGCTAGGCTTCGAAGACCTCTTCAGAGTCCAATGCACCCTAAAAGTTAGTATAATTGCTATTAAATCTCTTTACAATGACAATTAAACTAGATCCCTTCACAATGCTTGACAAATAAACATAAGCAACAACTGACATTAAATCTTAATAGGGTATCAGAACCATATTCATGGTCCCTCGGCCTTATCAGTTTGGACCTACCAAACTTAACTGTAAAATTGTAGATATCTTATTTGAATGATCTATGACTAATCAATAAAAATAGCATTCACAAAATCAGTGTACTCTATGTGTGTTTCCATGATAACACTATTAATAATACATACATCCCATATATGAAGTGGTTCTATATGCATGCAACTTATTTCTCCAAACCCATATATATTGTAGCCTCTTGTGATGGTCGGGCAAAAGTTGATCAACTTTCAGTTCCTTATATCTACAAGGAAGAGGAAAAAATTGATGTCACAGAAAGAACATTATCCATATATTGCAACAGATGTAGAGTTTGTTGTATCAGATGTGGGGTTTGTTGCATCAGATGTGGAGACTGATGCAACAGATGTGGAGTCTGTAGCAATAGATATGGAGTCTATTGGAATACAACAAACCAGCCTTGCTGGTGGTTTGATTTGTTCTAACAGTTGCTCCATCTGTTACAACATCAACAACAGCATAAACTACAAATAAAGAACAAATAAAAAACATCAACAACAAAGAAACAACAACATTTATTCCAACACCATCAACAACATCATCAACAACAAAGAAGCAACATCCTTTGTTCCAACACCATCAACAATACCACACCACAAGTTCTAACAATGCCAACCCCACCAACAACATCAATAACTGCATAAACAACAAAGAAATAAATAAAATACATACAAAAAAATGATATTTCCAATAAGGCTTTTAAACTTCTCCCAACATAATACTTTTTTCGCATATTGTAATAAAAATTCTCGGTTCATTTATTCAACACTTAAAAGTTCCTTCAAATTTTTTAAATAAATATGATATGGGTAAATAATAATTAAATAAAAAAAATAGATGTAAGTAACTTGCAAATAAAAATACGAGAATGACAGAGCAATAGTGAACCATACCTTAATGTAAAAAGAGGATCAAAACAACAATTTTAGTCGAGGAAAGATATGGATCGATTTAGATCCAAAAGGATCTTTATGAGAAAGAGACAAGAAAAGAGAGAGAAAAGGTTGTGATAGCCCTAAAGAGGAGAGAAAGAAAAAAGATGAGAGATGAATAAAATAAATTTAGGGATGAAGCTGAGGAGAGATGAGATAATTCTAGATGTATTATGTACGTAGACGTGGGTTTCAATATTCATTAATTATATAATTAATATTCATTAATAACTTGAGGGGAATGAGGAAACTAGTGACATTGAAAATACAAGGTAAGACTACTCAACGAAATTATTTTTGAGTTATCCAAGAAACTCTTCATTTTTACTGCATTTTGTAGTACTTACTACTTTATCTACTCGGATAGAAGCTTGCTTTAAAATTGAAAGAAAAAAAAGATTTTCAAACAGATATGTCATCTTTTGCAACAGATAGCAATATTTGTTTAAAAAGCCCAACAACACAGTCATCTGTTACAACAAATACAAATATCTATTTAAAAATCCCAACAGCTCACAGATGCAAATTTCCATTTAATAACTAAATTAGATATGTCACCTGTTACAATAGATATCAATATCTATTTAAATATCCCAAATAGCTTAGTCATCTATGAGGACAGATGCAAATGTCCATTTGTTAATTAAATCATATGTTACAATAGATATCAATATCTGCTTAAAAATTTTCAACAGCTCGATTATCTGTCACAACAGATTCAAATGTCTATTTGATAATTAAATTAGATATGTCATCTCTTTCAACTGATATGAATATCTATTGGAAATTTCCAACAACTCGGTCATTTGTTCCAACAGATTTCATTGCAATTAATTTAGGTGGAACTAGGGATGAATGAATAAGTTCATAGAATCAACAACAACTTTAATTGAGTCATTGCAATTGTATGGTGTTGGTATTGAATTCATCCCGACCCGAGTCATCAATCGATCACACTGAGTTGAAATGAGTTCTCATTAACTTACTGTTAAGATTAATAGTACCTAAATTGATTTAGGTAGAACTAGGTATAAATAATCTCATAGGGTCAACAATAACTTCAATTGAGTCATTGCAATTGCATGGTGTTGGTATTGCGTTCATTCCAACTCGAGTCGTTGATCGATCACTCTGAGTTGAAATGAGATCTTATTAACTTAACATTAAGATTAATAGCACCTAAATTGATTGAGGTGGAACTAGGGATGAATGAGCTCATGGGGTCAACAACAACTTCAATTGAGTCGTTGTAATTGCATGATATTGGTATTGCATTCATCCCGACCCAAGTTGTAGATCGATCACTCTAAGTTATAATGAGATCTCATTAACTTAATTTTAAGATTAATATTACCTAAAAATTTTTAGGTGGAACTAGGAATGAATGAGCTCATAGGGTAAACAACAACTTCAATTGAGTTATTGCAATTGCATGATATTGGTATTGCGTTCATCCCTACCCGAGTCGTTAATCGATCACTCTGAGTTGAAATGAGCTCTCATTAACATAATTTTAAGATTAACAATACCTAAATTGATTTAGGTGTAACTAGGTATGAATGAGCTCATAAGGTCAGCAACAACTTCAATTGAGTCATTGCAATTGCAGGGTGTTGGAATTGCATTCATCCTGATCCGAGTCGTTGATCGATCACTCTAAGTTGAAATGAGCTCTCATTAACTTAATAATTTAAAAAAGATATTTTTTGAAATTTTAAAAATTAATTAAGATCAATTCGGACCAAATTAACAATTTCAAAACTTGTTATTTTTTTCCAAAATTATAAATCATCCATTTTTGAGAAAAACTTTTCCTCATTTCAAATCTCAAGTTCTCACTCTTCTCTCCCTCTCTCTCTCAATAATAAAGACAACAAATACTCAAACTATTGCTCAACCTTTCAAAACAGATCAATTTTTTTCCTATTTCCGACCACATAGTTGTTATTTTTTACTTCATTCTTGCTTATATCCGTTGTTTTCTCTGTCTTCGCAGGTAATAGAGTTCGAGAAGAGTTCTACATTTATTCTTTATTCTAAAAATTAGGGCTTTTAAGTTAATTATGAAAAAGAATACTTTTAGTTGTATTATCTTCCAGAATAGGTTAACAATTTTGTGTTTTGATGCTAAAAAAGTAGGAAGCACCCGAGAAAACCCTAGTTTTTGTCTCAGTATTTTGTTGACTGTTGTGGTACTGTTGGATGGTATTTGTGGTATTGTTGTTAGATGTTGTTGGTGGTGTCAGTATTTGTATTTTTGGTGGTGGTGTCGGTAGTCTGGACACGTTTTCAGTCATTAAAGGCCTGCGTCCAGAGGGGTATTTGGATCATTTTTTCACCCTTGATCAGCCCCAAAAAACAAAAATTCAGCCCTCAATAAGCAAAATACACTCACTTTCTCTCAAATTCTCTCAAGAGACAAACCCCAACCCATCAAAGTCAAGATCAAGATTCAAGAAATTCACCATCAATCTTCACGAATTCAAGAACCAAGGTATGTTAGGTGTTCATCCAAGGGCTTCCTTCCACCCTTGAAGTTCAAGAACCTCTTTTAAAACTTTACGTTTATTGAATTCATGAATTCCATGTTGGGCTTGAATGTATTCATGATTATGATGTTAATTGGGTTTCTAATTCATGATTTATTACAAGATTCATGTAAATTTATTGGACATGTGTGTAGTATTATGTGAATTCATGTTAAATTCCTTGAATTTATAAGTTGGGATTGGAAATCATGATTCCTACATGTTGCTTAGTATTATGTGCATAGATTATGTTTCCTAAGTGTTTGATAAATTGCTCATGTGAATTAAATGGGAATATCATGACATGCTAGCTTATGTACAAGCTTATATCTTACAAGTGTTTGATAAAATATCTCTACGAATGAGTTATAAACATTGTAATGCTTTTCAAGATCATTCTAGCTTTACTTTTCATGTTATCGAGTCTTGGGGGTATCTAATACCTGATAATTTAGCTATTTTCCTAGAATTACAATAGCTTCAGAATAGTCTCAGTAATGTCACGTACAGTAGCATTCAGTTAGTACAGAACTCAGTATATCCTGTCAGCAAATAGAACTTAGAACACTCAATCAGTTACAGTACTTAGTGAACTCAGTCCAGTTCAGTCAGTTAACACAATCAGCAACAATTCAGTCTAGCCTAGAATAGTTTAGAAATCAGTTTAGTATTTATTCAGTTAGGAGTAGGATTCAGCACCGAGTAAACCTAAGGATGGGGACTCACCTTCCAGTAGAGGGTGTGATCCTTAGAAGCATTCCTGGCATTCTAGAACTACGTAGCCATCATAGGTTGATACATCAACCTTCCAGTTAAGGGTTGATGAGGTATTTTACTTGACATTTTAAGGTACCATCGTTCTCGTTCAGAGCACCTGCCAGATGAGGGTGACTCAAAACTTGTCTTTACCCCTGGCACGATAACGACACCCTTCCAACTGGAGTTACAGGTTGGAACCCAATTATTCAGAGAGGGGCATGAAGGTTAGATGATTACCTCCCACAATTTCAGTTTTAGTCTTAGTATAGAACTCAGTTCAGTTCTACAGAATCAGGACTGTCATACATAGTTATCCAACTCAGTATAGAATTCATTTCAGTTCTACAAAATCAGGACTATCAGAAATAGTCACCCAATTATCAATAATACAGTTATCATTAAACTCAAATATCAGTCATTCAGTTTCAAAACTCAGTATCTAGTGTTACTATGATCTCAAACACAGTGTATGTAGATGTGTGCACAGTATTTCATAAATAGTGTTTCATCAGTTTTAGTTATATACGTACTCTCATTCAGTTGTATTCATGCTATTCAGTCAGTTATTGTTCATACATATGAACCCTTACATATCAACCTACCTTACTTAGCATACCAGTACATTTAAAGTACTGACGCATACATTTTCTTTAGCACTATGATGTTTTATATCATAGGTTCAGACGCATGGGCTCCTGACCGTACTTAGTAGCTCAGACTATCAGCAGCAGAACTAGTGGTGAGTCCTCATAGTTTGAGGAAAAAGTTATCAAATCATTTTATTACTTTAGTATTTAGTTTATTTAAGTAGTCGGAGTTAGTTGGGGACTTGTCCCATCAACTCCATATTTAGATAGATGGGGGCTTTCAAACTAGACTTTCAGATAGTATTCAGTTGTACAAATTATTATTACATTTGGTATTCTTTATCAATATTTCAGGTCTTTAATCTTATGGCATTTCAGCCTATTCTTCCACATTTGTTACAGTATTGTTACGCAGTGCTCACAGTAGATTTCAATCATGGGTTAGCTTGTGGTCCTTCAGGGTCGTAAGCATCGTGTAGCCTTTGGGATGTAGAATTGAGGGGTTACAAACTTGGTATCAGATCCTAAGGTTCAGCAAATTCATAGGAAGTTTGAAAGCCGCATCTAGTAGAGTCTTGTGCATGGGTGTGTAGCGTGCCACACTGATGGACAAGAGGCTATGAGGCATATTTAGGAAAAGTTTTCCTTTTTTCAGTATTCATATATGTGTAAGTGAGCATGAGCTCAAGTTACACTCTCAATATAATCCTTTTCTTACTTCTATTTACAGAATATGCCTCCCAAAAAGAATAATGGAAGAAGAACAAAATATCAGCCAGCACCTCTGCCTATTCAGGCAGATCCCCTGGATGAGCCTTTTCCCCACACGGAATTAAGAGAAGCTTTCAACTCTAGCTCAATTTTTGGTGGACCAGAATGAACGCCCAACTATCGTTCCAGCCAACACAATGGCCAACACTGCTACAGCTAGAATTCAGGACTTCACCCAAATGAACCCTCTAATATTTACCGGGTATAAGTTTGATGAGGACCCACAAGAATTCCTTGATCAGGTGCAGAAAGTTACAAAGGGAAGCAAAGGTTTAAGAGTTTATTAATGTCCCAACCCATGCTGGGGCCCTAGTCGTAACGAGTATCCCAAACCATAGAGATCCAAACGCCCTTCTACATCTGGTAATCATGTATAATACTCGAATAATAAAGAAATGATGCAAAAATATAATAAATGGAATCATGGTCATATTCTGAGTCTTGTTTAACAATACGAAAATAAATTTATCAATATCTAGACAATAACTTTTTCAGTCTCTGAAATCTCTACTACATATGACATCAATAAGCTGTCTAAATCTGGGACAAGGCCTCCAGTGGACCTAAACCAAAATAAATAACAAGTGACTGAAAAGAAATAGGCCTTCCAGAATAAAGAAGGCTCAACAACTGCACACTTCACTTCTGTCTGAATAATTCTACAACTTAGCAGGACCTCTAGACTGAGCCTCAAACCTTGAAATATAAGGGGTCAATACAATTGTGCTGGTACGCTGAGCAATCCAAAATAATGTAATTTTATATATAACATAAGTGAGAGAAAGTTATAAAGAAATGTACATGAAGTAGTGGTAAATGCATGGACAATTCTTAAATTATCTTAAAATAATCTTGTCAATGCAATTCTATTCTTTGTATTACTTCTGAACTAGGTGGTACACCCTATATTTCTGAAAGTATCCCATGGGCTATATGGGATCCTCCCTTAACTCGGAGGCTAAGCCCCCAACTCAAGTTTGCCGCAAGAGTTGGAGTTTCTGATTCTGATACGCCCCAGGGCACTAGGCCAACTTATAATAATATACCCGCATCGGCAAAACACAGTTTCAGGCAATGAATCAAGTGACCCATGCCTACTTCGGGTAACTACCTAATTCTCTTAGTGCCCATTTTAATCCTTTTCTAAACATGCATCTTTTTGACTTCAAAATCTGAAATCCTAAATGAAATTGGAATTCTGTTCTGACTTTTACCATGGCCTTATCTGATTTGGTATCGTCATGCCAAGACTTGCAAGTTATGTTTCTGAGTCATAAAATATCATATCATATACTCTTATTTCAAAACATAAAGTTTGGACCACCATACTTCAAAAAATTCAAGAAGATTTAGAATTCAAAACATTTATCAAGTTATGTAAAGATCACTCTTTTCAGAATTTCAACAAACCTGTGGTGGTCATGAAATTTATGACAAAACATGCAATCTTCTTAGTAAAAATCTTTAATCTTTAATACCAAGTAAAACCCCTTATCTTCAACTCAAATCCATATTCCAGTCATAAACAAAAAAATCAAGACATTTGTATCATGCTTCTAACAATGTATTTCAAATAAATCATAATTTACGAAAACAAGAAACTTGTAAGCAAGAGAGGGATTTCTAATAGTTCATACTCTCATTTCATCATTCAAACTCATCAAACACATACATATATATACTTATATATGATTATAAATCAAATTTGGGGGAAAGGCCTCAAGACCGAAATAATAATATCATTAAAGAATTAATAAAGCAAAATTGTAACATAATTTCCAAAACCCCTTCAAAAACTCATGATTTCACAATGTTTAAATGTTGTTGAAACAATTTTCTTATGCCCATGTAGTTTAGGAAAACCCCACGTACCTTAGATTTTTTAGTTAGAAGAATGTAATCCAAATCTTAATCAGTTTCTTGGAAATCTTGAACTTAAAGGCTTGAATTCTTGATCTATGGGGAAGGAAAAGTTGAATCTTATTCTTGGAGGGGTGGTTAAGGTTTTCAATCTTTTGAGAGAGAAATTGAATAAAGATGCAATTAATGCTTCTTGGGGATGGAATTTAACGTTATGGATGAGTTAGGATGAAAGAAAGGACCCTTATGCCCTTAAAAATGCGAAAACAGATCCTGGGAAATAGCTGGGGAAAATGGAGCGCGCGTTGCGGGCATACCACCTCGGCTTACTGCCTCTTCACAAAAATGGCTGTAACTTTTTGCTCAAGTATCGAATGTTGGCGAAATTGGAATCAATGTAAAGATAGTTCAATTATCTACAATTTGGTGGGTCTTATGCTATAAAATTCTATGTGTATCAAAAGTTATACACATTTAAAGTAGACCCTTGTAGAATCGAATATCAAACTTTGGATGAATGAATAACTCTTAGCCCAACTCTGCTCCAAGTGATTTTTATGAACATTTTTCATCTCATAATCACTTCATATACTAGGAGAAGGATCATGACACATGAATTTAAATATAAACTATGGAATTAGAGCTTACACACATAGGAATGATGGTTCGCTTTTTAGCACAAAAATATGGGGTGTTACATTATCTCCCCCTTGGGGTTATTCGTCCACGAATGACGGGTAGGGGATTTTTGAAGCTCAAAAGGCATAGAATAAGGAATGTAACCTCGAATTGAACATTTTTCCTCTACAATATATGCAAAAGCGTCGAAAGAGCTTCATGATAACCCCTAGTGAAACGCGTAAGCACGAAGTATGAGGTAGTGAAAGTTTATATAGGGATGACCTTGCACATGCGTTCTATGAATAATTATCATCACAACATAAGGCATGAGTTTATTTGGTGATCATAGACCCTATTTACTTCAGTACTAATCATGAAATAAAATTTCGTGAGCGACAGGATTTAGAAACATTTTCCACCTTACAAGATACAACGAATGGACCTTAAGTTTAGAGACTATATTCATTTATGCCCCAACATTAATCAACATACTTCATCATTTCCAACTTACGATTCTCCCGTAACACATCTAACCACAAGAATTTTGTGTCCCGTCATATAATAATTATATGCTAAAGCCCAACTCGAAGGGAAGAGTTGCTAACTTAAACTACGGGGCCCTGCACTCTACATCACATAAAGAAATCACCTCACCCTATCATTATAACCCAACAACCTTAAGTCTTAGTTCAAGGAATACTAACCACACGACACACTGGTTTGTGTCTTCATCAATCACAAAATTTAAGCCTATCATTACTACACCTACTTCATGGATCTCATAACTAAGACCAGCCAATTCAATCATTCTCACTAAGATTTTCACCACATAACTCCCTCTTAACTATCTCACATAACAGAAGCTCATCTTTTTCTCCCCTTTCTCCTATAACCTTAGCTCAAGAAGTCACATCTAATTATCCGTCTGCAAAAACATGTACTTCCCCACCCAACACACTAACATTCTTTCCCAACAACTATCATATTGTCATACGGATGGTCATTAAGGGACCCGAGCCTAAACATCATAAATAGATACAACACTAGTTAATTCATAGCTTATACTTATGGCACTACTCAAGGAGGGATATGAAGTGAAGATAAGATAGAATAGAAACGGAGTGCTTCAGATATCGAGCGTCTGGATCATAAGAAAAGGGTCATTTGGCATAACCACAACACAACATGATTCACGACATACTACAGTGAGAAACATAGGTACACATATCTCATGATTTGTATAACATAAGGCCGGAATTCATAAAGTCAATGATTGAGACAAAGATTGATACTTGAAGATATTGCTTCTTATTATCAGAGTTGATGTAGGCATAAGTTCGTACAACTTTATCGCTATGGCTAATTCTGGCATAAAATGATTCTATGACATACAGAAACATGTTTTGTTAGGACCAAGCATGCTGTGAGACATAGATTTGGATCATGAGAAACATAATATATGGCTTGGATACTTGGAATATTGGATCACTGAGGGACATTATTACTCCTTGTTTGGATATCAGAACATTATATGAGTTACATACATAGCTCAAACCTTAGGAATAAACAAGATATGAATACATAAGACATTGGTAAAAGTCCATTCAAATCAAAGTAGGAGGATCTTGCTTGAATAGGAATTGATTTAACATGATTCTTACATGAAACTTGACACCACAAAAAGATTGAAGGCATGAATACTCAGGGTATTACATCTCCCCCTTGTCTTTAAGCCATCATTCTAAATTTATGGAACCCCTTAATCTAAAACCTTCTTGAGTAACAATGGAGGATCTAGACTTCTTGGGGGAGGAGATTTGGAATTCTTAGGGTATTGCTTAACAGAAAGTAATGAAAATAAGCCTAATGTGCTTAGAATAGGCTTAAATATTGTGTTTTGGATGGATTAGGGTGGGGAAAATGACTAATTTACCCTTAAAATGAGGAATAAAATTGCAAAAATTACCCGAACTGGACTGGACAGGCTACCGCGAGATCTGGAGCACAACTCTGGGTAAGGATCCACGGGCAAATTGCCCTGAACTACTATTTTGGAGTACCAAACATGCCCTTATGCTTTTCCAAAAATTCCAAAACTCACCCGAGATGCACTATTGACTCCCTCTATCGTGAATCAACTTAAAAATTAACTTTCCGAGGTCAGAAAGGTCATAAATAAATCCCTCAAAGTTTGAGAGCTTTGTAAAAGACTAAGTCCTAACACTTTGCTGAAAATTTTCTAAGTCTGGGACCTTTCTTGCATGTTCTAAAGGACTTAGATGACTAGGATTTTTGAGGGGTCTTACAATACACGTAAGTAATAGAACTTAACCCAAAAGACTACACCTGAAAGTGTAAAACCCACTGCTAATACTACCATCATCTCCCCCCTTAAATCCAAGTCACCCTCCTAGACTTGAGAATATAACCTCTCATCAATCTATTATCATAGTTATAAATATAATATGGGATATCGGTATACACACGAACACAAAATTCCTTCAAGAACTTTACATAAAGACACTAAATTCTTTCTGGGTCACCCCCTTTCAGGGATACTAATCATAACTTCCTTTAACCCCAAAGTCACCAACTTATTATTAACATTATTATAGGCATGGGCATCCACGCTTCTAAACACTTAATACTCAATCTTCAACTCCTTAGAATACTCGCATTACACCTCTAATCACATAACTTACAACTTCACAAAATTTGTAACACCATACCCAAGGCTCATATTGCCTACGCATATATCCTCAATTCAACTCTAACGAACACCGTACAACAACTCACTAGACTTCTCCATACTACAATTTCAAGAACAAAAACAAGGTACACAAAATACTTATACACAAATGCTAAACCTTCCCTTTTTAAGTATACTCTAAAGGTATTGCTTTCCAAGAATGCTACTCTTAATTTTTTTCTTCACTATCCTCTATCGTCATCAACCTACAATTTGCAGTCTCATGAGCATACACATCCTCACTCCTTATCACATAAAAATCCACTCTTCATTACTTAACCTTCAAACATTGGACCGTTAATCATATAACTTATATCATAAAATCTTACTGAACGCCATATTACCAGGGGGTGCAACTTATTATTATATACTTATGCCCTTATCCATTTAATGAATCACCAATAATTCATCATTTTAACACTAGCCCTCATATACACATACACCTCACAATTACCACTTAACTTTTCATAAATTATCAACCTAGGCTCTTTCACAAATCACATCAAGCCTACTAATTCATTCCCATAAAATATACATTATTAACCTTAAGCTACTACTCTTACCACCACATTCTACATCTAAAGTTCAAGCCTATAGTCTAGCAACAATCACGTACCACCGGTGAAGTATACAACTTATTATACTAGTCCATCAAATTGGGAAATCAACTCAAAATACCCATTTCATTTAACTACTACCTACAATCATAACCCCTCCATGACATCACTATTACAGCTCAAAATTCACTACATACCTTCTCACATGAAGTAGTAGTTTACAACCACTAAAGAAAAGAAGGTCAAGGAGGTAAAGTCACATAATAGACATGGTCAACCTTAATCCTATATTATAACCCAATACGATATTATCTACATATTATACTTCCTCACATCATACTTACATACCTAAGCATACATTTAGACTACCTTTAAATTTCATATACAACAATGAGTCTATACTTATAACTTATTGGCTAATCTAACCATTTGTATTCACAGCCTATGAGGGATTTCTGTAACCACCATAACTATCCACTTTGGGCTCTTTCCCTATTTTGAATAAATAAAAAGAAAAAAAAAGCCAAACACTTCTCTAAACACCACCATACAATCTACAAGTCTTGCTACAATATTATCCAACCACCTTAAAAGAGAGAACCACCCCTAAATCAAAGGGTTATACAACTAAAACTACTTATTTACTCAATAGTCAACCTCACTCTGCCTGCTAACCTAGTCACTTTATGTCACAAACTTCTGGACCATCTCACTACCATTAGGTCATGACACTTTAACATATACTACTACTCGGGTTGAAATATAGTTCTAATATTCTAGTACATAGCATTTCCTGCAACAAGAATTTTGAAAGGGACTAGATACACTTAATACCTCAGGCTGAAATGCACAATTTCATCAGGATCAAAGTTTACACTAGCATCAATACACATTGAAGCACTAACGGACTCCTATCAAGTCCTTGCACAATTTTATAATCTTTTATGACTCAATCAAAAGGGACCATACCATTTATATTCTAGACTTCTGCACTTAAATCACCTCGATAATGAGACATATCTGAGAACATCAGAGTAAGATTTGGGACAACTTTACTTTCATATGAGCGACCCCATAGAACGAATTAGAGTATGAAAGAGGAATATTCTAACTCCATAGCGCGAACTAGAACATAAAAAAAGTAAGACACTCCTAAATGCCTTGTAGCCTCCTTCTAATAAGTGTGGCACACTACACACCCATAAATAGGACTCTACCCAAAGCAATTTCGCAGACACCGTGGGACATGAACAATGCTTTAACACCATGTTTGTCATGACCCAAGCCAAGTTCCTGGCCATAACGAGCATTCCAAACCATACAGATCCGAACGCCCTTCTACATCTGGTAATCATAAACAATACTCTATAATAAAGAAAGGAAGTAGAAATATAAAAAAGGAATCATGGTCATATTCTAAGTCCTATTTAACAAAACGGAAATAAATTTATCAATATCTAGACAATATCTTTTTTGGTCTGCGAAATTTACATATAACATCAACAAGCTATCTGAATCTGGGACAAGGCCCCCAGTGGACCTAAACCAAAATAAATAACAAGTGAATAAAAAGAAATAGGCCTTCTGGAATAAAGAAGGCTCACCAACTGCCTACTTCACTTCTGTCTGAATAATTCTATGGCTTAGAGAGACCTCTAGACTGAGCCTCAAAATCTAAAATATAGGGGTTAATATAGTTGTACTGGTATGCCGAGCAATGCAAAATAATGTAATTTTATATATAACATAAGTCAAAGAAAGTTATAAAGCAATGTGCATGAAGTAGTTGTAAATGCATGGGCAATTCTTAAATGATCTTAAAACAATCTTGTCAGTGCAATTCTATTCTTTGTATTACTTTTTAACTAGGTGGTACATCCTACATTTCTGAAAGTATCCCACGGGCTATATGGGATCCGCCCTTAACTTGGCGGCTAAGTCCCCAACTCGAGTTTGTCGCAAGAGTTGGAGTTTCTGATTCTGATTCGAATACGCCCCAAGGCACTAGGCCAGTGTATAATAATATACCCGCATTGGCAAAACATAGTTTTGGGCAATGAATCGAGTGACCAATGTCTACTTTGGGTAACCACCTAATTCTCTTAGTGCCTAGTTTTATCCTTTTCTAAACATGCATCTTTCTGAATTCAAAATCTAAAATCTAAAATAAAATTGGTATTCTATTCTGACATTTACCAAGGCCTTATCTGAAGTCATGTTTATTATCCATAAAATATCATATCACAGACACTTCTTTCAAAACATAAAGTTTGGACCACTATACTTCAAATAATTCAAGAAGATTTAGACTTTAAAACATTTATCAAGTTATGCAAAGATCACTCTTTTCAGCATTTCAACAAACATGTGGTGGTCATGAAATTTGTGAAAAAACATGCAATATTCTTAGTAAACATATTTAACCTTTAACACCAAGTAAAACCCTCTCTCTTCAACTCATATACATAATCCAGTCATAAACAAAAAAATCAAGACATTTGTATCATGCTTCTAACATGCATTTTGAATAAATCATAATTTATGAAAACAAGAAACTTGTTAACAAGAGAGGGATTTCTAATAGTACATGCTCTCATTTCATCATTCAAACTCATCAAACACACACACACACACATATATATATATACTTATACATGATTATAAATCAAATTTGGGGGAAAGGACTCAAGACCAAAATAATAATATCATTAAAGAATTCATAAAGAAAAATTATAACATAATTTCCAAAACCCCTTCAAAAACTCATGATTTCACAATGTTTAAATGTTGTTGAAATAATTTTCTTATGCTCGTGTAGTTTTGGAAAATCCCACGTACCTTACATTTTGTAGTTAGAAGAATGAAATCCGAATCTTAATCAGTTTCTTGAAAATCTTAAACTTAAAGACTTGAATTCTTAATCTTTGGGGAAGAAAAAGTGGAATCTTGTTCTTGGAGGGGTGATTAGAATTTTTAATCTTTTGAGAGAAAGATTGAATAAAGATGCAATTAATGCTTTTTGGGGATGGAATTTTATGTTATGGACGAGTTAGGGTGAAATAAAGGACCTTTTTGCCTTTAAAACTGTGAAAATAGATCCTGGGAAATAGCAGGGGTGATGGAATATGTGCCGCGGGCATATCGCCTCGGCTTACTGCCTCTTCACAAAAATGGCTGTAACTTTTCTCTCGGGTGTCAGATTTTGGCAAAATTCATATCGTTGGAAAGATAGTTCAATTATCTATAATTTGGTGGATCTTAAGCTACAAAATTCTATGTGTATCAAAAGTTTTACATGTTCAAAGTAGACCCTTGTAGAATCGAATATCAAAATTTAGATGAATGAATGACTCTTAGCTTAACTTTGCTCCAAGATATTTTATGAACACTTTTCACCTTATAATCACTTCAAAAATATGGGGTGTTTTAATTAATTTAAAGCAGGGCAATATGATAGTGAAAGAGTATTCTCTCAAGTTTACTCAGCTAGCCAGATACGTTGTTCATGTGGTAGCAGATAGCAGATCTAATATGAGTAAGTTTGTTTCTGGCATGTTTAACATTGTGGTTAAGGAGTGTAGGACTGCAATACTGATTAAGGATATGGACATATCTAGGCTCATGGTCTATGCTTAGCGGATAGAGGAGGCTAAGAATAAGGACAATGAGAGAGAGAACAAAAGAGCTAGAACAGATAGCTTCAACTTCGCTTAGCCTAAGTCAGAAAGTGGAAATCATTCTCAATTCCACCTAAAATCCTTAATTCTAGCTCCATCTTTAGCCAGTGCTCCAATGACAAAATTCAAAGACGGCAATAGAGATAGGTCACCAAGCCCTAAACCTCAGGGTAGTGTTAGCAGTGCCCAAATAAACTCTCTTTGCCAAAAATATAGCAGAAACCACCAGGGTGTCTACAAGGCTGGCAGTGATGTACGTTTTAGATATGGCAAGCCAGGCCATAGGATCATAGATTATCCTCAGTCAGGTTCTTAGGGTCAATATAATTGTCCTCTAGCTCAGTTCGATTGCCCAAATCAGCAGGGTGCCGCTTCCAGTAACACTAGTGGGCAGCGCCCAAACAGACTCCATACACTTTAGTCCCGATAGGATCAGGAAATTTCTCCTGATGTGGTCACTGGTATATTATAAGTTTATCATTTGATCGTTTATGCTTTGCTATATTTAGGAGCTTCTTTGTCCTTTGTAACTCCTTATATAGCTGTTGACGTTGGAGTCAGTCCCAAAATCCTAGCAGAGCCTTCCTCAATCTCTACCCCAATAGGTAAATTTATCATAGCCCGACGGGTATATAGGAACTATCTGATTATGGTATCTCAGAAAGTCACTTCAGTAGACTTAGTAGAATTAGAGATGACAGATTTTAATGTCATTCTCAGCATGGATTGGCTTCATTCATGCTATGATTCAGTTGATTGCAAAAATTGAATTGTCCATTTTCAGTTTCTAAATGAACCTACCTTGAATGGAGGGGTAGTACCTCAGCACTTAGGGTTCAGCATATTTCTTACCTTAGGGTGAGAAGAATAATATCTAAGGGATGTATGTATCATATCATTTGAGTTCAAGACTCAAGTTTAGATACCCCTAATCTTGAGTCAGTATCAGTAGCATATGAATTTCCTGATGTGCTTCTCAAAGATCTTCTCGGGGTCCCTTCGAAAAGCGAAATAGACTTCGGAATAGACCTTTTTCCAGATACTCAGCCTATCTTTATTCCTCTATACAGAATGGCTCCAATAGAATTCAAAGAATTAAAAGAATAGTTAAAGGATCTCCTAGATAAGGGATTTATCAAACCTAGCGTATCCCTTTGGGGTACACCATTCTATTCGTGCATAAGCAAGATGGTTCCCTTAGGATGTGTATAGACTATCATTAGCTAAATAAAGTCATGATAAAAATTAAGTATCCACTTCCCAGAATTGATGACTTATTTGACCAACTTCAGGGTGCCAGTTACTTCTCTAATATCTCAAATCAGGCTATCACCAGCTCAGGGTCAGAGAAAGTGACATTCCAAAAATAGCTTTCAAAACTCGGTATGGCAACTTTGAATTCCTTATCATGTCATTTGGTTTTAACAATGATCCAGCAGCCTTCATGGACTTGATGAACCACATGTTCAAGTAGTACTTGGACATGTTCATCATAGTCTTCATTGATGACATTCTTGTCTACTCCCGCAGTGAACATAAAGATATAGACCATCTAAAAATAGTGTTACAGACCGTCAGAGCCCATCTATTGTACGCAAAATTCTATAAGTGTATATTTTGGCTAAAGTCAGTAGCTTTCCTTGGCTATATAGTTTCCAGTGATGGCATTAGAGTGGATCCTCAAAAGACTGAAGCTGTGAGAAACTGGCCCAGACCTATCTCTCTGTCAGATATCAGGAGTTTCTTGAGTTTAGTTGGCTATTACCGATGGTTTATTAAGGGATTCTCATCTATTACATCATCTATTTCTAGATTAACTCAAAATAAAGTCAAATTCCAGTGGTCAGATTTTTGTGAGAAGATTTTTCATGAGTTAAAGACTCGACTCACTACAGCCCTAATTTTGACTCTACCAGAAGGTTCAGATGGGTTTGTGGTATATTTTGATGCTTCTAGAGTTGGTTTGGGTGTGTTTTAATGCATAGAGGTAACGTCATAGCCTATGCCTCTAGACAGCTTAAGTGTGATATCCCAAACTTTCTTGGCTTAAATTCATTCCTAGAACATTAAGAGGTAGCTTCAAAAATGAATAATATTTATTCAATTGAATTTTCCCGATTTAGACTTCCCATTGTGTGTAAAATTGAATATTCTCCCAAAGTCGACACTCGGTGAAGGAGTTATGGCATTTTTAAGTAGACAATGTGCCACCTAGGCACTTGGCGCATCACGAAAAAGGTAAAATTCATAATTGTCAAATTCCAATGGACCTCCATGATATTGGCACATCATAGAGAGGGTCAATTTCCCATTTGTCAATTTCCAGTGAGCCTTCGCGCACGCTAATGGCCAAAATGGAAAACTAAAGGGCACCGTGATTGTGGCGCGATGCAGTGAAAGCCCAGTTCCCATTTCCCTACTTTCCAGTGAGCCACCGCAATAGTGGTGTGTCGTGGTGGCCACCAAGTTCGAAAAATTTTACATTTTTTAGTTCCGTTTAAAATCTTAAAAGGGGCATTTTGGTCAATTCCGGAGCCCCCAATCCATCCAAAACACAAGATTTAACATATTTCAAAGCACTTTATGCTTATTTCATCAACTTTCTCTCAAAATAAAATCCTAGATCATCAAAGCTCCCTCTCCAAGAAACTCAATTTCTCCATTAATTCTCCAAGGTAATTCAAAATTAAGAATCCTCAATTCAAGAGCTAAGAATTCATCTCCAAAGCATCAATAGAGATCCAAGATTCAGGTTTTAGCATCTAAGATCATCAATTGAGGTATATGGGATTTTCAACAAGGATAATTCTTTCATCCTTGTTCCCAAACCTTATTTTAATTTCAAATTTACTAAATTTTTATGTGATTTTCCATGAATTGAAGCTAGGGTTTATATCCAATTTTGTTATTTATAAGATTATGAGATTAAAAGTGATTTAGAAGTTGATCTGCATATTTATGTTCATATTTGCATGCATATTACAGAAATTTCTAGATTTTGAGTTGATTTATCAATATTTACATTATCAAGCATGAACATTTTGATGTTTTGACATGAGTTTAATGCATGGGTCATTAAGCCCTAATTAAAGATTGTTATTTCAAGATTTGTTTGTGCTATGAGCACCCTATGATAAGATTATTCTTAGATTTTCGATAAAGATTGGACCTTTTGGTCCTAAGCTAAGATAAAGAATCCACATTGTTCATATGACTTGAGATTTAAAGAAAGAAAAGCATAATTTGTTTTTCTTGTAAACCCTTGTGCTATTTTTTAAAGTGGATTTCTTAAGATCCTAAGCATAAGAATGGGAGTAGTATTTAGCATCGAGATGGATATATTACCAAGGTTTCATGCCACAGAACTATGTACCACCATAGAATTAAGATTATTCTCACTTCTACATGTATGACTAAGATTGTGATAACTTAAGATAAGAAGTTCTATTTCGATGGCAAGGATAGAGCAGCTCTCCCCAACGTAGTTAAGATGTTGGACTCTATGAATGCTCACATGGTTTATGTCGATTAGAAGAACCTCCCAATACAAGTCCCATAAAATTAAAACAGTCTATTGGTTGAAAGCCTTAAGATAAAAGTATATGTTTTGAAAGCTATGGATTTTAAGATTTCTTAAAGTCTTGAGATAAAGTATTCCCTTACAATTGACAAGATAATGTGGTAGTTTTCAGAAAAGAAAGATTTTAGAACTGAATGTGATGGCTCACAAGATTCATATTATATGCTTTATTGTTCATGATTTATGATCTTCAGATTTTCGACTACTCAAGCCTATATTAGTCATATACATTTAGCATGTATGATTTTATAAATTGTGATTATATTGTTTACTTATTGCATTCACCCTCATATACTCACTACATCATCAAAGTACTGATCCACATATACGTCTATGTGCTACATTGTCTTATAATATAGGTTCAGGAGCTCAGTCTCAGCAGTGTGAATGATTTTTGAGCATCTCATCTATATCTCTGTAGTTGGTGAGCCCTCATAGTTCGTGGACTTAGCTATTCAGATTTTCTTTTTATATTGTAAGTGATTTAGCATTTATTTTAGATAGTTTAAGTCAGCTGGGGCCTGTCCCAGTGACTCTCTAGATTTAGTCAATAGAGGCTTGTCGGACTACTAGATTCAATTTAGACTTTTGATTCTGTATCAAGATTTTTCAGTACTATTTTACTAAGACCTGTGAGATTAGTATTCTTTAAATAAGATTTTTGTATTTATTATGTTTTCATGTATATTTTCCCTTATTTTGAGATTTAGATTTAATAGAAAACAGCCAGGATTAGCTCAGGAATACTTGTAGTTCAGAGCACCGTGTGGCATCCCGAGAATTAGATTTTAGGGCGTTACATTAAGTTCCATGAAAAGAATTACCCTACTCATATCTTGAGTTAGTAGTTGTGGTGTTTGCCTTAAAGATTTGGAGGCATTATGTAAGGCCCTGCAGAATCCTAAGCTCAACTCAGTCTTTTAAGCTTGCTAAGGGGTCCCAGACTTAGAAAATTCTAGCTAAGTATTCAGACTTAGTATTATTTTGGCCTTCGTAAGTTGGCAACTCTATTTCATGAATCTTATAACCTTAAAGTATTGATATTTAGATTGATTCATTATCAGGAATGTCAGTAGGCATTCCAGGACGAGTTTCGTATTTTTTGGACCTCAATTGAACCATATTTGGGAATCCAAAATAGTGAATAAATGTGATCTCAGCACGGCCCAGCGGCCATCGCGTCGATCAACATTTTTCGTTGGCTTCTAGTGGAGATTTCCAGTGAACCAATGTGGACTCGACACTGTGCATTGGCTATCGCATCGATGCCAATGACGTGGTCCATCATCTTACTCGTCGATAGTCTAGTTTTCAGTCATTAAAAGCCGCATCCTTAGGGGGTATTTTGGTCTATTCCCCACCCATATTCAGCCCTAAAATATGAGATTCAGCCTTTATTGATCAAAATATACTTACTTTCTCTCAAATTGCTCAAGAATAAGAACCCTAGGTGATTTAATTTCAAGGCCAAGGCTCAAGATTTCCACTATTATTCTTTAGGAATTTAGAAACTAGGGTATGTCAAGTGTTCATCCAAGGGTTCCCTTCCACCCTTGGAGTTCAGAAACCCCTTTTAACTACAAATTTTTAAGTTTGATAAAGTTCATGGTTGAATTTGAATGTGTTCATGATTACTATGTTAATGGGGTTTCTAGTTCAAGATTTACTACACGATTCATGTGGAATTAATTAATATGTGTGCATTATCATGTGAAACCATGTTGAAACCCTTGAAATTGTAAATATGGAATTGAACTATGATGCTTACATGTTATTTTAGTGTCATCTTCATAGATTATGTCCTTCAAGTGTTTGATGAATTACTTATGTGAGTTGAATAGTGAAATTATATCTGTCAGCATATATTAAAGTTCATGTCATACAAGTGTTGGCTAGAATGTCCTAAACGAATGTACGATGACCAAATACTTAGCTATCATGTTTCAAGATTGTCCCATGTTGTATAATTTATGTTATCGAGTCTTGGGGGTATTCAATACCCAATAATTTAGCTATTTACCTAGATCCATGGTCAGTCACAGGATAGTATTAGTTATGTCATGATTGATAGAATTCAATCAGTTTAGAACTCAGGAAAACTCAGTAGTATTTAGAAGTCAATCACAGTATCCAGCTCAGACCTCAATAGTACTCAGCCAGTTAACAGAATTTAGTAGTATCTCATCAGTCCACGGAACCCAGTGAACTCATTTTAGTTCAGTTATACAGTACGATCAGAGCAGTTTAGTCCAGCCTAGAACAGTCTAGAATCCATTTTAGTGTCTATTTAGTTGGGAGTAAGATTAAGCACCTAATGAACCCACGGATGGGGACTCACCTACCAGTAGAAAGTGTAATCCTTAAAAGTAGTCCTTGTGTTCCAGAACTACATAGCTAGCATAGGTTGAGACATTAACCTGCTAATTGAGGGCTGATAAGGTGATCTACCTACCAGTTGAGAGTACCACTGTTCTCTTTAGAGAACCTACCAGATGACGGTGACTCAGCTTGTCTTTACTTGTGGCATGGTACTGACACACTTCTAACTGGGGTTCTAAGTTGGACCCTAATCAGTTCAGAGAGGGGTATGTTGGTTAGACGATTACTTCCCACAGTCTCAGTTTCAGTTCCAGTCTCAGTATAGAACTCAGTTCAGTTCTATAGAAAATTAAAACTGCCAGATACTATCACTCAACTCAAAACAAAACTCAGTATAGTTCCGCAGAATCACTGTCAGATACATTCACTCAGCTATCAGTTATTCAGTATCAGTAGGCTCATATATCAATTAATCAGAATTCATATTTGGTATTCCAGTGTTATCACGATCTCAATTACGGTTTATGTTTTCGTGTATGTGCTCTCATTCAGTTATATTCACGTCATTCAGTCAGTATTGTTCATACATATGAACCTATGCATTTTATCCTACCTCTCTTTGCATACCAGTATATTCAAAGTACTGATGCATACCTTTCTTTTTTGCTATAATGTTTTATATCATAGGTTCAGATGTGCAGGCTCCCGATCATACTTAGCAGTTCAGATTTTCAATTGACAGAGTTAGTGGTGAGTCCTCTTAGTTCAAGGACATGATGATTATTGTAGTATTTCAACTTATTTCAGTAGTTTGGAGTTAGTTGGGGACTTTTCCCATAAACTCCATATTTCAGACAGTTTAGAGAATTTTCAAACTAGAGTATTTTCAGACAGATGATTTGGTATTTGTTATACTGTATTTAGTTTTAATATAGTATTGAACCTTATGGAAAGTTTTATGCCTATTTTTCAAATATTATAGTATTATTATTCAATTATCACAGCAGGTTCCAGTCATGGGTTAGCTTGTGGTCCGTCGTGATTATGAGCACCGTGTAGCATCCAGGGTACAAACTCGGGGGATTACACATTATTTGTATGGGGTGCATGTTGATGTGTTCTCAGACCACAAGAGCTTGCAGTATGTGTTCTCTTAGAAAGATCTGAACCTACATCAGAGAAAGTGGTTAGAGTTGTTGAAAGACTACAACATGAGCATCCTGTATCACCCAGGAAAGGCCAATATAGTGGCTGATGCTCTCAGTTGGATGTCTATGGGAGTGTTTCTCATGTGAAGGATAATAAGAAGAAGTTAGTTTAGGGAGTTCATAAGTTTGCCTAACTAGTTGTAGACTTAGTTGATTCAGCAGAAGAAGTGTGTAGGTGCAGAATAGTTCAGAATCTTCTCTATTTTTTGAAGTAAAGGAAAAGCAGGACAGATATCCCAGTTTAGTCAAGTTGAAAGAGCCAATCAGAGATCAGAAAGTAGAGGTTTTCTCCAAAGGAGAAGATGGTGTGTTGCATTGCCAGGGTCGATTATGCGTGCTAGGTATAGATGACTTGAGGCAATGAATTCTTGCATAAGCGCATTACTCTGTTCATCCAAGGGCCACTAAGAGGTACTGCAATTTGTCGAAGGTCTATTGGTGAAGTGGGATGAAGAGAGACATTGCAGAGTTTGTGGTAAAGTTCTCTACATATCAGCAGGTTAAGATTGAGCACCATAAACCTAGTAGTTCCATACAAGATTTCAGTATTCTTACGTGATAGTGGGAGGAAGTGAACATGGACTTTATGATGGGTTATCCCCATACTCGTCATCAGTCTGATTCAATTTGGGTCATTTTAGACAGAGTGACCAAATCAGCTTATTTTTTACCAGTTCATGACTCTTATTCATCCAAGGACTATGCCAAGCTCAATGTTAGATAGTTGGTCCAATTGCACGGAATTTCATTGTCCATCATCTTAGATAGAGGTACACAGTTCACCTCTCACTTTTGGAAAGCCTTTCAAAAGGGTCTTGGTAACCAAGTTTACCTCAGTGCAGCCTTCCACCCTCAGATAGATGGCCAAGCAGAGAGGACCACTCAAACTTTGGAAGATATGTTAAGAGCGTGTGCCCTTGACTTTAAGGGTAGCTGGAATTACCACTTCCCATTGATTGAGTTTGCATATAATAAGAGCTATCATTCCAACATTCAGATAGCTCCGTTCGAGGTGCTTTATGGAGGATATATAGATCTCACATTGGTTGGTTTAAAATGGGTGAGGCCGCAGTGGTAGGGACTGACTTTGTATTTGATACCTTATAAAAGGTTCAGTTGATCAGGGAAAGTCTTAAGACAGCTCAGAGCCAACAGAAATCGTATACAAATAAGCAAAGAAATGATCTCGAGTTTGAGATTGGCCACTATGTGTATTTAAAAATCTCTCATTTGAGGACGAATGTTCCCAAGGGGAGATATTACAAGACCTCGTGAAATTCTAAGCTAAACTCAGTCTATTAAAGCTTGAAAAGAGGTCTCAGACTTAGAAATTCCAGCTAAGTATTTATACATAGAAGTATTTTAGCCTTCATAAGTTGGTGATCCTATTCTATGACCTTAGACCTAAAATATTGATTTTTTTAGTTGATTTATGATCAGGAATATCAGCAAGTCACTTTGAGTGAGTTTTAAATTTTCAGACCTTGTTTGAAACATGTTCAGGTGACCAAAAGAATGGGTCGATGAGATCACGACACATCGTGTCGCCCATCGCATCGATAGATAACTTCCCCCTAGATTTCAATGAAATTCCAGTGAAACAACGCAAACTCAACGCAACACGTTGGTCATTATTTTGATTCCATCAACTCAGCGCATCGGTCTACGTGTTACTGGAAATATTTTCAGTCATTAAAAGCCCGCGTCCAAAGAGGTATTTGGGTCATTTTCCCACCCTTGATCAACCCCAAAAAACACAAAATTCAGCCATCAATAAGCAAAATACACCCACTTTCTCTAAAATTCTCTCAAGACACAAACCTTAACCCATCAAAGTCAAGATCAAGATTCAAGAAATTCACCATCAATCTTCACGAATTCAAGAACCAAGGTATGTTAGGTGTCCATCCAAGGGTTTCCTTCCACCCTTGGAGTTCAAGAACCTCTTTTAAAACTTTAATTTTATTGAATTCATGAATTCCATGTCAGGATTGAATGTATTCATGATTATGATATTAATTAGGTTTCTAATTCATGATTTATTACAAGATTCATGAAAATTTATTGGATATGTGTGTAGTATTATGTGAATTCATGTTAAAGCCCTTGAATTTATAAGTTGGGATTAGAAATCATAATGCCTACATGTTGACTTGTATTATGTTTATAGATTATGTTCCCTAGGTGTTTGATAAATTACTCATATGGATTAAATGGGGAAATCATGACATGCTAGCTTATGTACAAGCTTATATATTACAAGTGTTTGATAAAATGTCTCTATGAATGAGTTATGAACATTGTAATGCCTTTCAAGATCATGTTATGCTTTACTTTTCATGTTATCAAGTCCTGGGGTATTTAATACCCACCAATTTAGTTGTTTGCCTAGAATTACAGTAGCTTCAGAATAGTGTCAGTAATGTCACGTACAGTAGCATTCAGTTAGTATAAAACTCAATATATCCAGTCAAAAAATAGAACTCAGAACACTCAATCAGTTACAGTACTCAATGAACTCAGTTCAGTTCAATCAGTTAACACGATCAGTAATAGTTCAGTCTAGCCTAGAACAGTTTAGAAATTAGTTCAGTGTCTATTTTGTTGGGAGTAGGATTCAGCATCGAGTGAACCCAAGGATGGGGAATTACCTGCCAGAAGAGGGTGTGATCCTTAGAAGTAGTCCTAGCGTTCTAGAACTATGTAGCCAGCAGTAACACCCCAATTTTCTGAATCGAAATGCTACACGGTGCTCATGACCTCGAAGGACCACAAGCTAACCCATAACTAATATTTATACCTATACACTGCATAATATAACATGAAAATATGAAAACATATACTAAATAGACATAAGGTTCATATCTGAATAAACATACAATGTCTGAAAAGGGTATAACAATACCAAAACAAATCTGAAATAATTGTCTGGCATGCTATAGTCTGGAAAACCTCTAAACTGTCTGAATAAGGAGTTGATGGGACAGGTCCCCAACTAAATCCATCTAGAAACTGAACTAAAATAGTAAATGAAGCAATAATCATATCGTCCTCGAATGAGAAGGACTCACTGCAAACTCTGAACACTGGAATGCTACTGCTGATCTAGAGCTCATGCCTCTGAACCTATGGTGTAACATAAGAGAAAGCACCATGGCACAAATGCATCAGTATGTCTGAATGTACTGAGTATACGAGTGAGGTAGGCTAAATACAAAGGGTTATATGCATGAACAATAGTGACTAATATGAACGTGAGAATACATACATACATATGTAACTGTAATTGAACTCGTGGAGATACTGACTACTGAGTCTAAATACAGACAACATGAGTGTACTGATATTGAGAAACTGAATAGATGAATGACAATTTCTGACAGTTTGAATTATGAAGAACTGGTCTGATTAACTGTGACTAACAGTCTTGAAACTAAATACTGAGTATGTAAATTTCTAATAAGTGAGGAACTGATACTGTATTACTAAATACTAAGGGACTAGTACTATGTTACTGATACATGAATAACTGTATATGACATTTCTAATTATGAAGAACCGGTCTGGTTGACTGTGTCTAACAGTCTTAAAGTTGAATATTGATATCATAAATTCTGATAACTGATGTGACTGATAACATGAGTTCTGATAATTGATAGCATAAATGACTATATCTAACAGTCCATAAATCTAAAAAAACTATCTGGGTTTCATTTTATTTCTGAGTTGATTGTATCTGACAGTCCTAAAATTTGAAGAACTATTTGAGTTCATTTACTGAGACTAGGACTGAAACTGATACTGTGGAAAGTAGTTGTCTAACCTACATGCCAATATAATGCATATAGCTAAGTTTGGGTCCTATCTCTACCCCAACTGGAGGGGTGTCAATATCGCACCACTGGTAAGAATAGTTGTGAGTGACCCTTATCTGGAAGGTACTCAAATAAGAATGGTAGAAATCCTAAACTGATAGGTTAAGGCACCTGATCTACCCTAATCTAATAGGTTAATATGTCTCAACCTATGTTGGCAACGTAGATCTGGAACACAAGGATGACTTCTAATAATCACACCCTGAACTGGCAGTTGAGTTCCCATCCTTGGGTTTACTCGATGCAAACTTTTACTCCCATCTGAAGGACACTAAACTAAATAACTAAACTGAACTTATTAGCTGAACTGATACTGATTAACTAGACTGATACTAGTGGCATTGTTTAGCGGAGCTAAACTAAGTTTACTGGATTTCGATGACTAACGGAATGTACTGAGTTCTGAGGACTGTTTGAGAGTACTGAAGTTACTAAGATTAACTGTGAATACTGAGGTTACTGAGGTTACTGAGCACTGAGATTACTGAGATTACTAGACTACTGAGATTACTGAGATTACTGGTTTTCCTGATTCACATGACTGACTGAATTCTATAGATCATGGCTTTACTGAGAGTATCATGATAACATGACATGGATCTTGGCACACAGCTACATTTTTTGGGTACAAGTACCCCCAGGACTTGATGGAAGAAAACTGACACAACTTGACTTTCTTGAGTACATGACCATCAATAACAATCCATAATACATGAGTGAGGGATTTCATGAAGTACATGGTCATCATAATATCTAACATGAATTGGAATGCTTATAATCAAGTCATAAATCTCATATTCTACTATCATGGGCATTCCGACAACATATATTATTCATAACAATGGCATGGAAACCATTTAAGCATAATAGAATGGCAAACATATAACATTTAGTTCATATTGTAATAATTTGGGGATAACTCATGCGATACTTCAAACTCATGATCTTGTTCATAGCATGGAAAGCATGTAGACACACTATGAATCCACTCCCCAATCATCATGTACATTCCATTAATACATATATTGCACAACAATGACAAGTGAGCTCTTTGATCATAATAGACTAGCATGAATTTATCATATAGTTCACCCCGAAGTTATAATACATGATTTCTATCATTCTAGAGATTTTATCAAACACCTTACATGCACAATATTGAGCATAGGTGTACTTACCAAATTTAGAAATCTTGAACCACCCAAATTCATGGGTTTCCAACTAATATGCCCATACACTTCTTGGAAACACATTTAGATACCATCTTGAAAAACAAATAACAACCATCAACATGAACATAATCACACAACAACATAAATATCATAATTTATTATTTAAAACATAGTTCTTGAGCTCCACGGATGAAAGGGATCCGTGGATGAACACTACGCATACCTTATTTCTTAATTACATAAAGATTGATGGAGAGAATTACTTGAACTTGAATTTTCTATGAAAATCCTAGCTTGTGTTATTAAGAGGATTTTGAGAGAAAGAAAATGTTTTGGTGAAATAAAGGCTTGATTCCATATTTAGGCATTATATAGGGGTGGGAAAAGGACCATTTTGCCCCAAAAATGGACTATTTAAGTCACCTGGACTACAACATGTGTGGTGCACACTTTATTTCACACATTAGAGTGTGCGTCGCATACCTTGTAGTATACATTAGGTTGTGCGTCGCACACCTTATGGCATACTTTAGGTTGTGCACCGCACACCTTACATTAGGCGACGTTCTCTACTTTGCAAAGTCATAAATTCTTTCTCAGGCGTAAAATTTAGGCAAAATTGGTATCGTTCGAAAGATAATTCAAAGATATTTCATTTGCTATATATTAGGCACTCTTATTCAATATATACAAAGAGTTATAACTGATTGAAGTTGACCCAAGTTTTGACGCTCACTAAAACTTGAACGATAGGAAATCTTTCAACTTGTACTTGAGTTAGGGAACCTCTATGATCTAAATTCATGCTCAAATAGATTCCCATACTACATAATTTATTAACATACTAAATTTACATAGGATTTGAGGCTTTTGAAATGTCTACGCATAGGAATGATGGATTTTCATTCTAGTCCAAAATATGAGGTATTACACCAGCTCCCTCTTGAGAACATTCATCCTCGAAAGATACTGGCTGAGATGAGAAAAAAGAAAATTGATGTGAATATAGAGCATGAACGACTGATCATGATTTCATAGCTGACATGATTGATAAGCTTAACATAACATACTGAACATTCATATCTGATGAATGCATAACTGATTCATAAGTACATGAGGGAGAGTACTAATAAGCTGATCATGCATATCTGATGCGCGAATATATGACTGAACTAGCTCAGGATCATGCAAATGAATACGCAGTGGTAAAGATACCAAGTTTGGACTAGGAACTGAGCATGGAGCTGAATACCAAGTTTGTACTAAAATTTGAACATGAGAATGAGTAAGCTCAAAGAAGACTGCTACCATAAACTGAAAATATTGATGAGTCTAAGATTGATTACTCAATATACATGAGTGGAAACATAAGAACATAACTGAGTCTGGAACATGATACATGAACTGAACTGAGTCTGTAATGCGTAACATGGACAGAGTATCGTAGCATGGTTACACTGAGCCATTGAGTACATGGCTTACTGCTGAGTTTTGAAGCTAGAGGGTCAGCTCATAAGTAACACTTCCTCCAAGATAGATTCATCAAAGAAAATGACATGTTTAAATCAAGGAAGTTTGGGGGTTATAGTGTATCTCCCCCTTGGGACACTATGTCCCTTGAAGGATACTGGACTGACCTTACTGAGATATTAAGAAAGTTGAGGCGATGCACAAGGCACCTAGGTACAAAATCATGACTGATTATCTAAGATTTGAAACTGAAGCATGATGCACGAATGCATAGACATACTGACTTATCTGATTAACTAAGTAACTGGTAACTGAATGTTGGGTATGCAATACTGAATTGTACTTAATCTGAGTAGCTGGGCTGAGGCCATAAAGTATTATATATATAAGAAGGGACTGACTGAGTAACATGAGGTAACTGATCATGGATTTCATGAAAGCTATATTGTCTGAAAATGCAGAACCAAGCGTATTACATGATTTGGAAATATTTCATAGACTGAGGTATTAGAATACCTATAATTGAGTAGCTGATAACTGTATGCTATTGTCAAGCAAGTCTAAAATTGAACTAAATTTTTGAGCTGAATACAGATCTGAAGCTGACACTATAACTTAAGACTGTAACTGGGATCCATATTGGTACTAAATGCTGGGTCCCGATAACTAAATACTAAAACTAAGGTTTTAACTGGTACTGAAGTGCTTAATTTTGAGACTAAGCACTAATTACTGAGTGTAGAGTACTGAAATTGTAACTGAGATGGCAACTGAGTTATGATAGTCGCATAATGAAGGCTGACATAAGTCAAGGATCTGAATAGACATTCACACTCTGAATTTTTTTCTAATTTCTAAGTACTACCTCTTGCTAGCCCTTTGCTTGTATACTAACAGGATATTCAATTCTATCTTCGTATCTACACCCTCATATAAAACATGCATGCAATAATCTGCTCTTAACATGAAACATTAACTCTCTTCCATCTAAGAAATTTCTCAACCCTACACTATTCTCATAAAGACAGCTCATGAAGGGTTAAATCAGGATAACCTGAAACATGAATAGATACTGACTAAACTTGACACATGACTGAAACCTGAGGAATAGAATATAAACAACATGGATTTACCAAAAAGGTCTGAATTGAGTATATATATGATATAGTTTGAATTTATCTGATCAGTGGGGGCGTAGCATGAGTCATGGAAACTGAGTATACTGGGGATCATAATATGTGTACATGAGTCATGAGCTGTATGACCTGATTCTGGAATTTCTGAGCTCATGAAACATGATTTGTAACACTGAGTGAGCTGAAACTGAACTCCCTATACTGGGAACTGAAAGCGCACATGATTCTATGGAATGCGTGCAAACATAAGTTGTATTCATGGAATCTGAGACATGAATCATGCATAGGCATTATGCTGGCTGAAGTACAAAGCTTTACGCTGAGATAAGGATGGGTTAAGAATTGACTTCCCTAACTGCTTTTCTGTACATACTGGCAATACTACTGGAAGCAAAGAGCCTGACTTGTTTACTTGATCTATCATCTCTCCTTTAGGTTTAAGCCATCATCATAAGTCTGTGAACACTAAACTAATCTCTGAACTAAACTGAAATCATCATCGCATACTTACACTCTGATCAACACATGCTCGCCTTACTAAACACATCATCTGCCTCTGTTTCCTCACATACTACTAATATCACATTCACACCTTCATGCTTAATTTCAAGTCAATAAACTTAAATTTCTAACTCATACTGTTCAATCCTACTGATTCATTATAGCATAACTATCCCCATGAATACATAATCTATTCAACATAGATATCGTATCCCAACTTATCTACTGCTAAACTCCTGGGTTTATGCTTCTAACTCTAGTTCATATGCTATCATAGGATTTTGAGAAGGGATCTGATGGCATATCTAAATCTAGGTTCGAGAACGAGTTCTCATGATCATGAATGAGATCCATAAAACTTTGGAACATAACTTAACTGATGAGATACTGTCTGAGAAAGCCCTATCTTTTTGACTTAAGCTTTACTATTTCTATTACCTTAAAAGTAAGGTGGAATTAACATAAGTGAAGCATGATGAGAATCTATATGATTTTCTTAGAGAACCTTGCTATAGCACGATCTGAGACATGAAAGAAGGAAAATTGTTACTAAAACATCTTATAGCCTCCTGTACATAAGTCTGGTGCACAACACAGAAATGTACAAGAATCTACTAGATGCTACTTTCAGACTTCCTAGGACTCTATTAAACCTTATCCTCTGATACTAAGTTTGTGATACCCCAATTTTCTAAATCAGAATGCTACACGGTGCTCATGACCCCGAAAGACCACAAGCTAACCCATAACTAATATCTATACCTATACACTGCATAATATAACATAAAAATATGGAAACATGTACTGAATGGCCATAAGGTTCAAATCTGAATAAACATCTGATAAGACAATGTGTGAAAATGGTATGACAATACCAAAACAAATTTGAAATAACTGTCTGACATGCTATAGTTTGGAAAGCCTCTAAACTATCTGAATAAGGAGTTGATGGGACATTTCCCCAACTAACTCCACTAGCAACTGAACTAAAATAGTAAATAAAGAGATAATCATATCATCCACGAATGAGAAGGACTCACTGCAAACTCTGAACACTGGAATTCTACTGCTGATCTGGAGCTCATGCCTCTGAATCTATGGTGTAACATAAGAGAAAGAACCGTAGTGCAAATGCATCAGTATGTCTAAATGTACTGAGTATATGAGTGAGATAGGCTAAATACAAAGGGTTATATGCATGAACAATACTGACTGATATGAACGTGAGAATACATACATGCATACGTAACTGTAACTGAACTCATGGAGATACTGACTACTGAGTCTGAATACTGACAACATGAGTGTACTAATACTGAGATACTGAATAGATAAATGACTATTTCTGATAGTTTGAATTATGAAGAACTGGTCTAATTGATTGTGCCTAACAGTCTTAAAACTGAATACTGAGTATCTAAATCACTAATAAGTGAGGAACTAATACTGTATTACTAAATACTGAGGGACTAGTACTATGTTACTGATACATAAATAACTATATATGATAGTTCTGATTATGAAGAATTGGTCTGGTTGATTGGGTCTAACACTCTTGAAGCTGAATATTGATATCATAAATTCTGTAACTGATGTGAATGATAACATGAGTTCTGATAATTGATATAACTGATAGTACAAGTGACTTTATTTGACAGTCCATAAATCTGAAGGAACTATATGAGTTTCGTTCTATTTCTAAATTGAATGTATTTGACAGTCCTGAAACTAAGACTATAGGAAGTAGCTATCTAACTGACATGCCCCAATAACGTATATAGCTAAGTTGGGGTCCAGTCTCTGCCCCAACTGGAGGGGTGTCAATACCGCGCCACTGGTAAGGAAAGTTGTGAGTGACCCTTATCTGGCAGGTACTTAAATTAGAATGGTGGGAATCCTAAACTGACAAGTTAAGCCACCTCATCAACCCTGATTTGATAGATTAATATGTCTCAACCTACGCTGGCTACATAGTTCTGGAACACAAGGATAACTTCTAAGAATCACACCCTGAACTGGCAGATGAGTTCTCATCCTTAGGTTACTCGATGCTAATTTCTACTCCCATCTGAAGGACACTGAACTAAATAACTAAGATGAACTGAATAACTAAACTGAACTTATTAGCTGAACTGATACTGATTAACTGGACTGATACTAGTGGTATTGTTTAGCGTATCTAAATTAAGTTTACTGGAGTTCGATGACTGACGGAATGTACTGAGTTCTGAGGACTGTTTGAGAGTACTGAAGTTACTGAGATTAACTGTGAATATTGAGGTTGCTGAGGTTACTGATCACTGAGATTACTAAGATTACTAGACTACTAAGATTACTGAAATTACTGGTTTTCATGAGTCACATGACTGACTGAATTCTATAGATCATGGCTTTACTGAGAGTATCATGATAACATGACATGGATCTTGGTACACAGCTACATTTTTGGGTACAAGTACCCCCAGGACTCGATGGAAGAAAACTGACACAACTTGACTTTCTTGAGTACATGACCATCAATAACAATCCATAATACATGAGTGAGGGATTTCATGAAGTACATGGTCATCATAATATCTAACATGACTTGGAATGCTTATAATCATGTCATAAATCTCATATTCTAATATCATGGGCATGCCGACAACATATACTATCCACAACAATGGCATGGAAACCATTTAAGCATAATGGAATGGCAAACATATAACATCTGTCTATTGTATGTTATTGCTGCCTTGTGACAACATTGATAGTGATAGTGTTTGTTGTTTGATTGAACATGTTTTTTGGTTAGAGCTATTATTTTCGTGTTGAATATTGTTGTCGTTGTTGTGTTCTATACACTGCTAGATTAGGGAAAGGGGGAAATAGAGTGTGGGCTGGGTCATTGGGGGATCTGTTGGGCCTAGGTCAGTTATTTAATAAGAAGAAGATTTGGGTTGATTTAAGGGGAAAGGGATTTAGGGATTTTAAATACCTTTGGGGTTTATTTAAAAATAACCCCAATTAGATTAGGATTAGCCTATTCTATTTAAATTTTGATCAAACTAAAAATGAATCAGCCGATTGCATTGCAATTGTGGTCAATTTGATTTTGATTATGTCCAAATTTAATAGATAGACTAAATTAAAATAAAATTCGATACGTCGTTTGCTATTTAATCATTATGATGGGAAATCTTATCATTGGTGGTGAAAATTTATTTGTTGTTTAGGTATTTATGGTGTTAGAAATCTATAGACTGTTTAAATCCGTTCTTATTTTGGTGAGAATTCTGGGATTAAGGGTCCGCATGAAATAATTTGAGATAAATTTATTTATGTTTTTTTTGGAATATGATTAAATTTCTGATTTGTCTAAATCGGTGATCTGATAATCCTGCCTGTGAACAGTAGTCAAATCAGATAATAGAATTTGAATAGTTTCTAATCTGTGACAGTTAATGCCACCATGCTATTTTTTTATAGTGATGGTGAAAAAAAAATATGGAACAAAGATTAAATTTCTTTCTCTACTTTGTTTTGTCCTGTTTTATGATATGGAAATTCTTTTGCTGGTTAACTCTACTTCCCGACGACCAGGATATACTCATTTTTATCTTATTTATGTCTTGAATGTAAATTGGCTGACTTGACCCTTTTTGGCTTTCATTTATCTGATAATAGAATTCACCCCTCTAAAGGTACAATCTGTCTACTTCGAATCCATAAATATAATATTTTTAAACGTATTAGTGATAGTGATTACTTTTCCATGAATTTGATTTGTGGTTTTTGTCAAAAATTATAGTTTACAGTTTTTGTGGGAATTGAATTCGACGTTATCATAACCTGTGTAGAATTAATTAATCTAATTGTGTGCAACTAGTATTGAAAAGACGATGGTGTTGTATTTGTTGCTCTCATAAATTACCCACCTTATAAATTTATGAGATGCATCATTAGTTCGAGAAGGTTCTGAGAGGCAATTGTATCTTCAACAATGCCAACGCATGCATATAACTCATTTTATTACGATTATCATGAATTTGTATGGATTAATTACACACACTTAAATACCAAATAAAGTATTTAGCTTATGCAAACATTGGCTATACATAGATTGAAAAAGTGCACTAAATAATATACAAGTAATACATACAGTTAATGCATACATTATCTTTTTTTCAATGCACTCTATGAAAAGATTAAGGGGGAAGTGTACAAATTGTCAATTTTGAGGCCTCCATTTAAATCAAAGCCAAATTTAATTAATACTTTCATTTATTAATGTAAATGAAGTATTGTAGTAAATGGTAAAACAATTTTTGTATAACCTATAGACTATGAACTAGAATTTTAAAAGTAACTACTAATACTTGTATTAAATTAAATTGTCCATAATTTATCTTTTGAGATATGATTCTTTTTCGAACATTCATATATACAAAACACTTTATACACCAACTTATCCTTTTTCTTTTATATATTAATCCTAAATTTTATGCACATTGAAATACTTAGCTTGATCTAGGGGTGGTAAATTTGGCCCAAGCCCAAATGACCAGCGCAACCCGCCCAGCTTACAATGGGTTGGACATGACCCATTATAAAGATGAGTTAGATTTAGGCAAATTCAATTTAACCCATTTATTTTGACATTGTTGCTTAAAAATTGCTCTTATACATTGTTAAACTCATAGAGAAATAGACTGGTGAAGATCATGGATTGCAATATCTTCACCATGCAACATTGTACAATACCTGTTTCAACTTACCCATGCATATTTACATACTTATTCGTGTCAGTAAGCGGCTGATAAAATAGGCAAATGCAATCACCTTATTTTCACTATTTTATGTGATTACCTGCGTTGTTTAAATCAAAGGTAAATTGATCTACTTTTCAATAAAGATTTAGAAACCCTCTAGGCAAAAATAAATGCTTACTATCTAAAGTCCGCTCCAAACATTTCAAGTCTCCCAGTCTCCCAAAAAGTCCTCAGCTAGTCTTTACTAAAAAAATTTTAAACGCATTTCTATTCAATCAAAAGAATCAAACATGGACTCAAGAACTATACAAATGAAAATAAGAATAGTGAAATTAGTCCAAATAGAGGAAATGTTAATGGCAGTGACTGGGGGAGTGGCTAGGAAGATCAATCAACTTTACAAGGAAATTGTTAAAGTCAAACAATTGATCAGGCAAGAAAAAAAGAATTTTGAGCGTAAAACAGAAGATCCAGATGAAGGTTATGAGAAAGAAGGTGTGGGACAAGCCTTACCTTTAAATACAAGGGAAGAGTCGAGTTGAAATTTCCTCCAAATCACCCATAGAATATCAAGATATGGAATAAGCAAATGAAGCGGGAATACCCACATCTATCTAGGATTTAGTCGTTAGTCTTGTCCTTTTTACTGTAATTTTTCTTTCATGTTTTCCTGGTGTAATAAACTCTGACATGATTTCAATTAAATGAAGTTTTATCCTTGCCTATTTGAACTACGTATGGCCTTATTTCTCCTTTGTGAGATACAAAGGCAGCCTTTTGGCTCAACCTCTGTCCTTCAAAACTTTATCTCCCATTTTGCCGAGTCAGCTTATTGAGACGTCCAAAGATTTTAGACCTGACAAACATCCTATTAAGACCCATTTATCCAAAAAAATCAACAGGTAAAGTCTTATCCGTTAATTTCTTTCGAGTCAATATCCACCCATAGATCAATTTACCTTACTTTATGTCGGATATCTTGCATTACTTACCTCTAATGGGATCTAATATATGTTACGCCCCAACATGATAATAACGGACAAGAATCGTATACACTTACTTTACAGGCACTATGCGATATAAACGACATCATGAGATAATAACGAGCGGGGTATCCAACATGAGTCGTATTTGTACACGAGGGAATTGCATTAACAAACTTGTAAAATATAATACGACATGATGTCCATGAAACCTCTAGTCAGCTTACACGCTATACTACAAGTGGCTAGTTGGCATAGCACGCGTCATACCCAACTAGAGACCTGTACATATAACAAAAAATGCTAGACATGGACTGGATCCAGAGAGAGTTAGAGCTTACCAAAATATCATCTAAAAATGGCAATAGGGCCTAATGTGGATGTCTGCTATCCTGGGGATCTGAGCCTGCATCAATAAAACGTGGTGCCCTGAAGACGTTAGTACATAAACAATATGTACTGGTATGAAAGCAGACAGAATAATAGCTGGATAAGTACAGAAGCTTATATAAGTCAATGGTAATGTGAAAAACATATGAGACAACAAATAACACATATACGATATGAACTGATAACTTATGCACTGACCTCATTAGCATCTTATATAAAATTTAGAAAAGGGTTCATTATAATATAGGGCCTATACTTTTCCTAGGTGAGGCACTTATCCTATAAGTCGTACAAATAATCATAAGATGGACTTTCGAAGGCAATCAATGGTGAGTATAAATCATATGTTGGTCATACACTCATTGCTATGATGTCATATCTTTAACTGTAATCGCAATCTATATCCAGGTATGCCCCGCCCAGGGTCTCACTATGAGGGTCTGCCCACAGACTATATATGCCATATGTTGGATCAAGTAATATTCTAGCTGACTCCAAACACAAATGATGCCACAAAGACGGGTATGCCCAATGGTTGGTCTCACTATAGTGGTCTGGTCTCGATCATGTGCACAGAATCACATTGAGCAATATTTCAAGCCAAACCTATGCACCCTCCTGTCATTAAATATTTATCAAATAGTGCCTTGAAGTCCTGTAACATGTGAATTGCTAAAATGATCATTTGGCTAACTTATACAAGTGCAACTATGCTATTACTATTTACTTTAACTCCTAATATGTGATATATCTATATGGTGGCCTAAGGGCTTCAAGTAGAGAAACTTATGGTAATAGGAAAGTATCATGGAAACTTAACAGCAAGAGGAAAAGATAGGTACTTATAAGCTTGATGGTGGAACGAGGGAATAATATGTAAGGCATTATAAAGATTACACTTTCCTATTTCATGAGAATTATATTAGCATCAAATGGAAAGGAGAATGTGACGTAAAGTGGTGCCTTAGCGGAGGAAAGGTTTAGCTTTACATACCTTAATGCATTACTAGCTACGGTAGTGTTCCGAACCTTTATCCTTCCAATCACCAGTTTAAGATATCTGATAGACAACCTTCTAACTGTAAGGATAACATATAGTTCATTAATGACCCTAAATCAATTGAATTCCTTAACAAAAATCAGAAATGAATTCCAACATTCCCAACTTATGCAATTCAATACTAAATCTGTCCAATTGATAGGGATCCCTAAAACTCCTTTTTTATCAAAATTTTCCTCTTTTCCTTCTCATGAACCCATTTCAAATACTAGTGCCAAAAATTTAAATTAAATATCCCCAAATACTAATCTATAATTAAATTCAAAAGAAACGGATGGAGAATTTACCTCTTGAATTTCAATTCCAACTTTAGGTTATTGAAGTCACCTCTTAAAGATTATTTCAAAATTATCATAAAAATCCTTTCCTCCCTTCCTCTTCTAGTGATTTCTTGGATACCAAAAGAAGGAGAAGAAATGGAGTACTAATACTCGAGCTGCTACTTCATGTTTTCTCTTAAGGCTTTAGTTTGATTTCTTAATTGACAGGAAAAAAGGAAAGAAAACAGAGGAGCAATAGTAGTTAGTATTCTTTTTTCCTGTAACTTTTCATTCACCTTTTTCTATTCCTTTTCTTTTTCATTTGCTAAGTATTACTCCGTTCGTTTCAGAATAAGTAAATTGTTGGGGTATTTATTGGTGTTTCAAAATAAGTGAATCATTGAATCTTTTTTCAAATTTGCCCTTATGATTTGACCATTAATTAACTTTTGAAAAGGATTACAATGTCAGCTTTTTCTTCTTTTAGGGTAAAAATGAAAAGTTGTGTTAAATTTATGTCTTTAATATTTTTTTCTTAATATATGTGTCAAAATTTAATAATTCATTTATTATGAAACGAAGAAAGTAGTATCATAGGTAACTTTCCCTTTTTGCCAAGTACTAGCACCACGGTGCTTGACTTTTCCCAAACCAAAAATCCCCTTATTTTGTTCCCTTACTTCCACTTTACTTTTGAAAAGAAAAAAGAATGGAGAAGTCAAAGGCCCCACAACTTTATACATTTAAAATATATATCACAATATTTCAACATGTCCATCTTACCAGCAACAACAATACAAATGCATTACATAAATATCTTCTATTTTAAAATGACACTTATCCTGTTCATATGAGTAATAGTCTACTTGTGTTAAAATATTTTTTTCTCAAATTTAAGAGACTAATTTTTTTCGTAAATTCTAATTTTCGTAATTGATGAAATACTTTTAACAGGACATTCCTTTAACATTTTTTCAAAGGTGTTATTCATAACAAAATTGACCTTTTTTTTATATAAAAATGATGATGATGATAATAATAATAATAATAATAATAATAATAATAATAATAAAAATAATAATTACGTAACATTTTTTTTTCATAAAACACAAACTTATTTCCTTCTTGAGTCTAAATGTGCAACCTAGTTCAAATAGTATATTTCATAATTTTTCTTTAAAATAATTATGAATTAAGTAGAATTTTCTCAATTAGAATATTTCTTGATTTTTTCTTAAATTCTAACTTATCAGGATTAATTATATATTATGTAAAAAATTTCTTAAGTAGAATACTTTGTAATTTTTCCCAAATGATCCATGAACTAAACAAAATATTTTCGTATTTCTTTTTAAAATTAATATTGGAGTAAGTAGAATATGTTGTAGCTTTTCTTACTAATTCAAATAGACTATTTCTCGTTCAAATAAACAAATGTCAGTTTTAAATATGTAACTAAATAATTTTAATATTTTAAAATCAACTTTTGCACAATGTTAATTACTTTTTTTTAGTCAAAGAATAATTTTATGGTGAACCGTTTTAAACGGATGCTCCTAAGTGCCTTCAAAACCTTCTTAGGGTTTTAATTGAACTCTTACTCATTTTCTCTAATTTTGAAGATTTATTTCTTTTTTTGTATCTTTGAAATTGCTTTAAGTTTTTCTTGTTATTTTCTATAAAAATCAAGTGGCGGCTCTGTAATTTTTTTAAAATTATTTCAAAATTTTGAAATAGCTTTAAAAGGTCAAAATTATCTTCTTTAAAATAAAATTCAAAAAAAGGATAAAACGGTGACAGCATAATAGTAAATCGCTCTTACCTTTGACCTCAACTCTAGTGTTGTAAAAGAGAAAATGTGTCTCTGTAAAAGCTAATCCAAGTGAATAAAAGATATGGTAAAACAAGTTTGAAATGCACCTGACATTGGATAAACAATACCAGATGAGCTAAAATGATGCTCCTCTCTCTAACTTGAAAATTTTGCAGTAAATTTCTATATATCTATTGCAATATCCTCTTCATCGAAATCACCAGAAGCTAAAAAAATTAAAATTGTCAAACTACTAGAAAGTTCATAAGAAAAGTGAGATAAGGATATTGATATATTGTACCGTGATGCCTATAAATTCAATCACGAGAACATAATTTAACCTCAATATTTTTTTATAAAATGAACCTGGTATTTGCCAATGATTCTTCCACCAATACTAAAAGATGATTTGGATGCAACTGTGCTGATAGGTATACTCAACAAATCATGAGCCATTAATGAGTGTGCGGAATGTTTAATTTTATTATCCTTCCAAAATGTAAGAATGTCTAAATTTTCATTTCATTTCCGAACTAGTACTGGCTCTTTCAAATAAAAATATAGTTGGGTCTTCTTCTATAAAAAAACAAACAGATGGACTATAAAACATATCAAATTCTTTCATTTCATCGACTATCTCATCATCACATCCATGACTACTACTTCTAAGCACTTCAACATCAGATTTTGTCATGTATTTTTTGAATAATCTATGCAATATTTTTTAACAACCTCTACCTTTTCATTGCAAGTCAAAGGATAAAGTTTTGTAAACCAAAACTTCAACAAGTTTAACTTATATTTGGGACCAAGAACAACAACCATCGAAGTAATCAGACTATAGTCATCCTATCAATATTTTGAGAACTTACTTTCCATTTCAATAGCCATTTTCTTAATATTTGAATCTTCATTGTCTCTTTCTTCCCGTATCAACATATGAATATTTTAAATTTTATGAAAATATAAATTAGTAATATAATAATGACTCCCTGAAAATAATATAGTGATTTCATGAAAGGGCTTTAAAAAACTAGCAAATTTTTCAACTTTGACCCAATCATGATTTGTGCGACAACATGAAAAATCTTTGTCAAGTATCTTTATCATTATCATCATCTTCTACTTCATTATCATCTTCATCTTCTTCTTGTGGACCATTGTTGTTGTTGTTGTTACGCTACAGCTACTATCTGACCAATTTCTTAGGTCAAATTTTGTTTCCTATATCACTTTCCACTTTGGCATTACTTCATAGGTGACTTTGGTAACTAAAATTATGATTTTTATTTGAATTTGTCATCTAGGTACACAGTTACTGTTGTTTTTTCAATAATGGATAGAACCCGATCATGAATCCAAGATAAGTGCCCATAATTTAAACAGATCACTCATATGATGCATCAGATGATTAATCAGCTGCAACAGAAGATTTATCTATTGCAAAAGACTAGTTATCTATTGCATCAGACTGATTATCTATTGCATCAGACTGCTTATCTATTGCAACAAATGATTAATCTGTTTTGAACAACACAAATCAACCCCTGCCACAAACCTAATAGATAGCCAATGTGTTTCAACTCTTTTTATTGCTACTGGATTCAAAATTATTCCTTACGTCCAATTTTCCACATATTTGTTGAGAAAATAATAGACAGAATAAAAATTAAATATTCCCTCTCTCTCAAATAACCCGTCCTTATCTATTACGACAGATGATTAACCTATTTAGAACAACACAAATCAGCCCCTGCCACAAACCAAACAGATAACCAATATGTTTCAACTCTTGCTATTGCTACTGGATTCAAAATTATTTCTTACGTCCAATCGTCGACATGTTTGTTGAGAATATAATAGACAGAACGAAAATTAAATACTTCCTCCATCTCAAATTATCCGTCCTAAATTTCCTAATTTAATTTCTCATTTTATTTTTCTTTTTTCATTAATCAAGAAGAGATTAAAAAAATTCCATGTTTTACCCTTAGCATTAATCACTTTTTCTTCAAATTAAAATGTAAACAACATTTAATAGGGGTATTATGGTAAACTAGGCATGTTATTAATTGTTTTTCTTAATCAATGTGTCATCTCAATTTGAGATGGGTTAATTTGAGATGGAGGGAGAATTAATTAAAACCTCAAAGTTGTGCAACAGACTAGTTATCTATTGAAACAAACTAGTTATCTATTGAAACTGACTGCGTATCTATTGCTATTGGATTTAAAGTTATTCCTTACGTCCAATCGTCGACATGATTATTGAGAAGATAATAGACAAAATGAAAATTAAATATGAATTAAAACGTCAAAGTTCATCAAAAATAATTTTTTTATTAAACTAAAACAAATAAAAATACATATACATAGACTTTAAAGAAAGAAAAAAAATAATCTAATTACTATTATTATCGTCTTTGTCATTATAATTATCGCTAGCCGACAAATCTTTGACCAGCAGAAGCAGCGTCCTCCTCATCCTGTGGATCTCCCACAACATCCTTACTCTGACAGCGGTCAACTCCCACTGTATAACATGAACCTGCCTCTACAGTTCCCATATAGCATCTCGTAAAATAGCGACATCCCACACTTGCTCAGCCGTATCTAGAACACACATAAATTGACAAAAAATGCAAAAATAACAGTAAAAAATAGAATCCAAAAGTAAAATAATACAACGTATATTTACACAAAAAGCAATAAAAAAATTACCAGAGACGGAAAAGCTATCAACTCCTTGAAGAGAAAGTAGTTGAAGGTATAATATGAAAGACAAGAGCAAGAAATAAATAGATATGTGTAGTAGAATGAACGAGTAAGGAGGGACCTAACCTATTTATAGAGGACTGAATTTGAATGAGTTAGGCAAAAAGGCGCGACTGTTCACCTCCATTTATTAATACTGGTACCATTTTTATTGAGTTGTGGCAACAGATTATATATTTGTTGCATCAGATAACATATCTGTGACAACAAATATACCATTTATTACAATAAATCTACAATCTGTTGCATTAGAATATATATTTGTTGCAACATATATCTTTTTAATAATCATCATATCTTTATCTTTAATCCAAATTTGATGACTTTTTTATTATATAAATTAAAAAAATAGCTTCAAAAATAAAAAGGCGCAACTATTCACCTTCATTTATTAATACTGGTGTCTTTTTTATTACTGTGGAAAGCTATGACTTAATTAGTCCTTTTCAATAACCATTTTTATTGAGTTGTGGCAACAGATTATATATTTGTTGCATCAAATAACACATCTGTGACAACAGATATACCATTTATTGCAACAAATCTATAACCTATTGCATCAGATAATATATTTGTTGTAACATATATCTTTTTAATAATCATCATATCTTTATCTTTAATTCAAATTTGATAACTGTTTTATTATATAAATTTAAAAAATAGATTCAAAAACAAAAAGTGCGACTGTTTACCCCCATTTATTAATTACATTCACACTGATGACTTTTTGATTACTGTGAAAAGTTATGACTTGATAAGTTCTTTTCAGTAACCATTTTTATTGAGTTGTGACAACAGATTATATATCTGTTGCATCAGATAAGCCATCTGTGACAATAGATTACTATTTGTTGCGACAAACTGAAAATTGTTGCATCAGATAATCTATCTGTTGCAACATATATCTTTTTTAATAATCAACATATCTTCCAAATTTGGTGACTTTTTTATTATATAAATTAAAAAAATAGATTTATAAATAAATATGTCGAATAGTCACGATCAGTTATTAAAATTAAATAACCTGTTTGTTATGGTTATAAATTATGTTTATCATTTATTTCCTTATTATTTATTTACAAACCATTTTTCATATTAAATAATTGAAAAGTCATGTCTTTTCACCCTCTCAATAACAATAACAATAACCCTTTTTATCAATAACCACCAGTTGCAACATATGATCGATCTGTCACATCAGATTAATCTCCATCGACATATTAAGAATAAGGAATAAACAGAATGATAATTAAATATTAAATAAGAATTAAAAATTCAAAGTCGACCACCATGTCCAAACATATATTTTTGGATCCCTTGGGTAGATCCAATATACAAAAGGAGGAAAATACATACATTTATGCATCACATACATACGCCAAAAGAAAAAATATCACCTAATTATTGTTACTACTATTATTATTATTATTAATATTGTTATTGTCAACCGGACAATTTTCATCCGGCAGCAGTAGGGCCCTCCTCAGCCTTGCTCCAAAGTCGGCCAAATTTCTCTGGAGTGCATCAAACTGCCTTTGAAGTTCCTGCAAGGACTCAATATGAATCTTCTTGTATGAATTTGGATCATCCATATTTGTATTGTAAGTGTATAAGAATGAACGAGTGAGAGTGAGTAAAGGGGCAGAGAGACCTATTTATAAATGATTGAATTGAAAGAGGTTAGTCAAACAAAAATCCACGACTGTTCATATCTCTTAATTAAATAAAATTGGTGACTATTCAAATATGTAAATTAAAAAAATGGATACAACATTTTATCTTTTAGTGTATTTTGAAAAGAAAAGAAAACTGCTTTAAAATAAATCTAACAGATAGGTAATCCGTTGCAACATATATTCCATCTGTGAAATAACTTACAACATATTAACAATCTATTTTCTTGTCCAACAGATATGTCATATGTTGCAGCAGATTGATCATCTGTCATAATAGATGTTTGTAATTGTTTCACATTTTAAACAGATGTGGTATTTGTTGCAACTTGCTAGTCATCTATTTATTCAATTTAAGGCATAGATGGGCTAGGTAGAATAAGGTGCATGTGGATGGATCCACTATCATATGTGTGGGAGTTAAGTAAGTATTACTGATAAGGTCACCAAAACAACACACACAAAGTATAATATTTTTGTGAATGCAGTTTTTAACCAATTAGACACGATCATTTAAACAAGATCTTGCAATGTACAGTTAACTTTGATGGGTCTGAATTGATAAGGGTAAGGGCCCTATGAAGATGATGCAGATACCTTGTTGTGAATTACTGACGATTGTTGCTCGTGCTTATGTGCGTCAATTTTTTAGAAAGGGTCAATATTTAGTGTCATTGCAGAGATCCAATAGCAATTGGACTTAACTTTAAGTGTGCATTGGACTCTGAGAAGGCCTTCGAAGCCTCGCACTGCATCAAACAAGAACGAAAAAATAATAGAAATTCCCCTGGCCTAAATTTATATGGAAGGGTTGATCGAGAAGATGATTATACGCCAGAAAGAGTCGGAGGAGAAGGGAAAGGGGAGTTGATGAAAGACTATATCATCTGAGAGCTAATTAAAGAAGAGACATAGGGTAAAAAGTAACTTCTCACGAATCTGGCCGATGAAAATATCTTAAAACATGAGAAATTTGAATTAAGTGCAAATATGAAAGTGTATCTGATAATGAAAAATACGTCTGTTATTTCTCTAAGAGAAAAATAGTGCAGTTGGTCACTTTTCTAGGTAGTTGCGACTAGGTAGTGTAGTCAAAATTATCACCTAGATAGAAAATATCAGAAGACTACGAAAGCATCTTTACGGGCATCGAGGGTTGAAATGATGTACAATAAGTCTAGAAAAATTCCGCCAACAGCAGTTGTAGTTAAAGTAAAGAATCTAAGTGAAGGTGGCAATTTTTGAATTTTAAATTACATCCCATGCCTTCTTGTTTGTGGTTGCGATTAGGTCCACTGTTGTTGACCTGATCGGAACCACAAACTAGATTGAAAGGAAAATTAAGTATCATTACTTCCTTAGCAATATGGATTAATTGATTTTATTTTAATACCTTAGCATGCTTTCAACATTCCTTGGAGAAGATCAGAGGCTTGCTGTAGTATGTGAATCCCGATAATTTTCAAGCATGCCTTCAGCTTGCCGATTTGGTCTTTAAGTTTATCATTGTCATCTTTGAATTTGGTATAGAGTTCCTGGTTTCTTGTGAGCTCGATGATTAACACTATCTTCAAAGTTATGGCATTGAAAAAGGCCTTCAGAACACTTTTTTCAAAAGCCTTAAAGGATACATGAAGGGTCTCTGTGTTTGTTTTAGGTCAAAATATGTTGATGCACACTCAAGATGTTATTCCAACCATTGAACAGCTCACTTTTATCGAGCGTTTCTCAATGCATCTTGCTCAACCAACCTTCAAAGGATTTCATAAATTAATAAGCAAGGAGTTACATAATGTTTGATCTAAACCGACTCTACCAAGCCTATCAAATGTTATGTAACTCCAGGCTTATTACCTTATCAAAAAACTTTGCTCAAGTTATAAGACAAATCAAACAAGCTTAATCTCTTAGCCTTTCTGCTGACCGCTCTTCTCCAATATAGATGACAAGATATCTATCAGGCAAAAGTCTACACCATCACCAGAAATGCTTGTCAGGTCGCAAGTCTTCAGAAGGTATCAACAGTAATCTCTCAATATCAAGTGACATTGAGAGATTCCTAGTCATTCCTTCTCAAGACTTTCGCTACGGAAAGAATTTCTACTAATGACAATATCAGCCATGCAAAAGTATACACAGTCAACAAAAATCTTGCCAAAGGAAAAGTCTTCAGAAGGCATTATTAGTCATCTCTCAACATCAAGGAAGTCTTGACCAAAAGTCTTCAAAAGACATTCAAAAATAAGGAAGTTTCCAGCAATTACTGCACATAATTACGGCATCAACAACCTCACCAGATTCACTCCTCATACAAAAAAAGGCAAAAATATTTTCATTTGCATTTCCTTGTTAAGTAAATAACATGCGAATGCAAATGAAAATATTTTTGACTTTTCTTTTGAACGAGGAGAGAATCTGGTGAGGTTGTTGATGGTAATTATGTGTAGTCATTGTTGAAAACTTCCTTATTTTTGAATGTCTTCTGAAGACTTTCGTACAGAACTTTCTTGATATTGAGAGATTATTAATAATGTCTTCTGAAGACTTTCCCTCTGGCAAGAATTTCTACTGATGTTGTAGACTTTTGCATGGCGAATATCTTGTCATAAACAAAAATTCTGGCCATAGCGAAAGTCTTGGGAAGGGATGACTAGGAATCTCTCAATGTCACTTGATATTGAGATATTCCTGTTGATGCCTTCTGAAGGCTTGCGACCTGACAAGTATTTCTGGCGATGATGTAGAATTTTGCATAGCAGATATCTTGTCATCTATATTGGAGAAGAGCGGTCAGTAGAAAGGCTGAGATATTGAGCTCATTTGATTTTTCCACTAACTCGGGCAAAGTTTTTTTATAGGGTAATGAGCCTGGAGTTACATAACATTTGATAGGCTTGGTAGAGTCAGTTTAGATCAAACATTATATAACTCCTTGCTTATTAATTTATCAAATCCTTTAAAGGTTGGTTGAGCAAGATGCATTGAGTAAAGCTTGATAAAAATGAATTGTTCAGTGGTTGGGACCACATCTTGAGTGTGCATCAACATATTTTGATCTAAAAACATACATAGCTACCGTACATGTATCCTTTAAGTCTTCTAAAGAAAGTGTTTTGAAGGGCTTCTAGAATACCACAACTTCGAAGATGGAGTTCTTGATCGAACTCACAAAAGATCAAGAACTCTATACCAAATTCAAAGACGGCAATGACAAACTTAAAAACTGAATCGGCAAGTTAGAGGAAAGCTTAAAAATTATCGGGATTCGTATACAACAAGAAGCCTCTTATCTTCTCCAAGGAATATTAAAAGCATGCCAAGGCAAGAAAACACAATCAATTATAACCATATTTCTAAGGAAGTAATGACACTCAATCTGTCTTTAAATATCGTTTATGGTTCCGGTCAGGTCAACAGTAGTGGACCTAATCGGAACCACAAACAAGAAGGCATGGGATGTAATTTATAATTCAGAAATTTCCGCCTTTACTTAGATTCCTTACTTTAACTTCAGTTGTTGTTGGTGAAAGTTTTCTAGACTTACTGTACATCATTTCAACCCTCGATGCCCGTAAGGCTGCTTTCTTGGTCTTCTGTAATTTTGTATCTAGGTGATAATTTCGATCACACTACCTAGTCACAGTTCCCTAGCAAAGTGACCACCTGCACTATTTTTCTTTTAGAGAAACAACAGACGAATTTTTCATTATCAGATACACTTTCATATTTACATTTGATACAGATTTCTCATGTTTTAAGATAATTTCATCGGCCAGATTCGAAAGAAGTTACTTTCTACCCTATGTATCCTCTTTAATTAGCTCTCATATGATATAGTCTTTCATCAACCACCTATTTTCCCTTAAAGGCATTCTCCTACCGTACCTTCTGGCATATAATTATCACCCCGAGCAACACAACCATATAAATTTGGGCTATAAAAATAACTATTTTGGTTTTCCATTCTTGTTAGATGCAGTGCTAGGCTTCGAAGGCCTTCTTAAAGTCCAATGTACCCTAAAATTTAGTCCAATTACTATTGAATCTCTTTACAATGACACCTAAACTAGATCCCTTCACAATGCTTGACAAATAAATATGAGCAACAACCATCATTATATCTTAACAGGGTATCAAAACCATATTCATGGTCCCTCATCCTTATCAGTTCGGACTTACCAAACTTAACTATAAAATTGTAGATATTTTGTTTGAATGATCTATGACAAATCGGTTAAAACAGCATTTGTAAAATCAGTGTACTCTATGTGTGTTTTCACGATAACATTATCAGTAATACATACCTCTCACATATAAAGTGGTTCTATCTGTATGCAGCTTATTCCTCCGAACCCATCTTTACTGCAGCCTCTTGTGATGGTCGGGAGAAAGTTTATCAACTTTTATTTCCTTATATCTATAAAGAAGAGGGAAAAAATTGATGTCACAAAAAGAATATTATCCATCTGTTGCAATAGATGTGGACTCTGTTGCATCATATGTGAAGTCTATTGCATTAGATGTGAAAATTGATACAAAAGATGTGGAGTTTGTTGCAACAGATATGGAGACTGATGCAACAGTTATGCAGTCTATTGCAATAGATGTGGAGTCTATTGCAATAGATGTGGAGTCTGTTGTAATACATCAAACCAGCCTTGCTAGTGGATTAATTTGTTCCAACAGTTGCTCCATCTGTTACAACATCAATAACAACATAAACTACAAAGAAACAATAAATAGAAAATATCAACAACAAAGAAACAACAACACTTGTTCCAACACCATCAACAACAAAGAAGCAACATCCTTTGTTCCAACATCATCAATAACAACACACCACAAGTTTCAATAATGCCAACCCCACCAACAATATCAATAACAACATAAATAACAAAGAAATAAATAAAATATATACAAAAAAATAATCCTGCCAACAAGGCTTTTAAACTTCTACCAACAGAATACTTCTTCCGCATATTGTAATAAAAATTCTTGGTTCATTTATTCAAAATCTAAAAGTTCCTTCAAATTTTTTAAATAAATATGATATAGGTAAATGGTAATTAAATAAAAAAATATAGATGCAAATAACTTGAAAAGAAAAAAACGAGAATGAAAGAGCAATAGTAAACCATACCTTAATGTCAAAAGAGGATCAAAACAGCAATTTCAGTCGAGAAAAGATATGGATCAGTTTAGATTCGAAAGGATTTTCATGAGAAAGAGAAGAGAAAATAGAGAAAAAAGGTTATGACAACCCTAAAGAGGAGAGAAAGAGAAAAATGAGAGATGAATAAAATAAATTTAGGGCTGAAGCTTAGAAGAGAGAAGATAATTCTAGATGTATTGTGTACGTAGACATGGGTTTCAATATTCATTAATTAATATGAGTAATATTCATAAATAATTTGAGGGGCACGAGGAAGACTAGTGACATTGAAAAGACAAGATAAGACTACTCAATGAACTAATTTTTGAGTTATCCAAGAAACTCTTCATTTTTTACTGCATTTTGTAGTACTTACTACTTTATCTACTCGTATAGAAGCTTGCCTTAAAATTGAAAGAAAAAAGATTTTCAGACAGATATGTCATCTATTGCAACAGATAGCAATATTTGTTTGAAATACCAACCAGCACAGTCATCTGTTACAACAGATATAAATATCTATTTAAAATCCCAATAACTCGCAGATGTAAATTTCCATTTGATAATTAAATCAGATATGTTATCTGTTACCATAGTTATCAAAATTTATTTAAAAATCCCAATAGCTCAGTCATCTATGAGGACAGATACAAATGTCCATTTGTTAATTAAATCAAATATATTATCTGTTACAATAGATATCAATATTTGTTTGAAAATTTCCAACAGCTCAGTTATTTGTCACAACAGATGCAAATATTTATTTGATAATTAAAACAGAGATGTCATCTGTTGCAATAAATTTGAATATCTGTTAGAAATTTCTAACAGCTCAGTCTGTTGTTAAAACAAATTTAATTGCAATTGATTTAAGTGGAACTAGGAATGAATGAATGAGTTCATAGTGTCAACAACAACTTCAATTGAGTCATTGCAATTGCTTGGTGTTTGTATTGCGTTCATCTCGACCTGAGTCATCGATCGATCACTCTGAGTTGAAATAAGTTCTCATTAACTTAATGTTAAGATTAACAGTACCTAAATTGATTTAGGTGGAACTAGGTATGAATGAGCTCATAGGGTCAACAACAACTTCAATTGAGTCATTACAATTGCATGGTGTTGGTATTGCGTTCATTCCAATCTGAGTCATTGATCGATCACTTTGAGTAGAAATGAGCTCTCATTATCTTAATGTTAAGATTAATAGTACCTAAATTGATTTAGGTAGAACTAGGATTGAATGAGATCATAGGGTCAACAACAACTTCAATTGAGTCATTGCAATTGCATGATGTTGGTATTGTGTTCATCCCGACCCGAGTCGTCGATCGATTATTCTGAGTTGAAATAAGCTCTCATTAACTTAATATTAAGATTAATAGTACCTAAATTGATTTAGGTAGAACTAGGAATGAATGAGCTCATAGGGTCAACAACAACTTCAATAGAGTCATTGTAATTGCATGGTGTTCGTATTGCGTTCATCCCGACCTAAGTCGTCGATCGATCACTCTGAGTTGAAATGAGCTCTCATTAACTTAATGTTAAGATTAATAGTACCTAAATTGATTTAGGTGGAACTAGGGATAAATAAGGGTCAACAACAACTTCCATTGAGTCGTTGCAATTGCATGGTATTGGTATTGCATTCATCCCGATCTGAATTGTCGATCGATCACTCTGAGTTGAAATGAGCTCTTATTAACTTAATATTTTAAAAACTATATCTTTTGAAATTTTAAAAATTAATTAAGATCAATTTGGACCAAATTAACAATTTCAAAACTTGGTTTTCTTTTTCAAAATTATAAATCAATCCATACAAATCATCCATTTGCAAGAAAAACTTTTCCTCATTTCAAATCTTAAGTTCTTACTCTTCTCTCTCTCTCTCTCTCTCAATAATACAGACTACAACTACTCAATATATTGCTCAACCCTTCAAAACAGATTGATTTTCTTCTCATTTTCGACCATATAGTTGTTATTTTTTACTTCATTCTTACTTGTATCCATCCTTTTCTCTATCTTCACAAGTAACAGAGTTTGAAAAAAGTTCTACATTTGTTCTTTATTCTAAAAATTAGGGCTTTTTAGTTAATAATAAAAAAGAAGAATTTAGTTGTATTATCTTCGAAAATGGATTAACAATTTTGTGTTTTGATGCTAAAAAAGTAGAAAGCACCCAAAAAAATCCTAGTTTTTATCTCAGTATTTTGGTGACTGCCGTGGTACTGTTGGATGGTATTTGTGGTGTTGTTGGTGGATGTTGTTGGTGGTGTCGTATTTGTGTTTTTGGTGGTGGTTTCGGTGGTCTTGGTATTGGTATTAGTGGAATTGGTGGTGGTCTTAGTGGCATTGGTTGTGGTGTTGGTGGTCCATCTATTTCAATAGGTGGAAGATCTATTGGGAGATATTAAATAGGTTTTCAAACAGATTTCTCATCTGTTCCAACTGATGGGTTATCCGTTGGGGAATTTTTTTGTAATGTGGCATAAAATAATTTATTGAAATTTGTCTTACCTTTTTAAAAAAAAATTATGTAGACATCAAATGCAATGTATTTTTTTATTTTTTTATTGTTTGTAGTTAAAAGATGACTCCCAAAAGAAAAAAAACTGAAAGTGGATCAACTTCTGACTACCCAACAAAAATGGCTAGAGTACAGATAGATTCTGAGAAACTTCTTAAACAATCTCAGTCATGGAAAAATGAAGCTGAGGAAAGTGATAACTCCTTCTCACCAATGGGGCGTGAATTAATAGCGAAATCCCAGCATTATCCTATCAAAACCATTAGTATCGACGAGTTTTGAGTTACGATGTCAATGGATAGCCCTAACAAAGTAACTAGTGATCTTGTACTTAAATGTCAGTTGGGGAAACGTTTTGATGAATTTAGGAGTATTATAAAGAATTAAAACATAGACAGACTTTTTAACAAGAGCTGTTTTGCATACTTTCTTGAGCTGCCTGAGGACTGTACTCTTCGTTTCCCAATGAGCATGGTATATGGTCTTCTCGCATAGGATAAAGTACACGGAGGATGATAAAGATCTGAAGGAGGGCGAAAAAATGGATGAAAGCTGGATTAACTACTGTGGCATGCCGGTTTGTTTTGGGTTGAAAGAGTTTCCCATAGTGACGGGCTTGAGATGCGATTGTCCAGAAGAACCTCTCATCAAGGAAATACCCCATAAAGGATCCAACAAATGCAAGGGAAAAAATATGGATTATTGGGCATTGTTGGACTTAGGAGCTACAAAGCGGAGGATTTGATGGCAGATCTCGAGAATAAGGACATACCAAAGTACTACAGGCAGAAATTATGCTTAGTTTGGATAGTCCATTCTGTTTTATTGGTAAAAGACGTCAGGAACATCATAGAAGATGATTTTGTTGGCGCTTGCTGATGATTTTGAGAAATTCAATGATTATCACTAGGGATATGGCAGCTACTACTTGACTATCAAATATTTACTGATAAAGCTATCAACAGGGATGATCACATTATATGGCTTTCCTTGGGCTTTCATGATAAAATTGATCACTATTTTTATTCATCCATTAATTTATATTGAATATAGTTATATTATGACTTTTTTTTTGTTTTCTTCCTGTTTATATTTTTTAAGCCTGGGCATGTGAAGTCATTCCTCCCCTTTGAAAGTAGTTCAAGGATTACCTGGATAAGGTTTCTCATCCAAGGATCCTTAGATGGTTGGCGGATGCATAAGGCAGCAAAAAATAATAAGGAGGAGGAGGATGATCTATTTAACCCTCCAAATGATGCAGTACGTCTTCTTTAAACTAAAATAATTTACCTCAAAAAAAGATATTGAAACAAATGTTCCATCTGTTACGACAGATGAGTCGTCTGTGGCAACAGACTGCCCATCAACTGCAACTGGTGCAACAGATATATAATCTATTGCGACAGATGATCCATATTTTATAACAGATTAACCATCTATTGCTCTGGTTCTCTGAACCCGACTCAACAGAATACCTATCTACTGCAATTATGCAACAGATGGGTAACTGATGCAACATATTATCAATTTGTTGTGACAAACAGATCAGCTGTTGTGATAGCTAGATCATCTGTTGCATAGTTTGGTCGTGTTAAAATGTAACTCAACTAACTACAAATTATTATTATATAATTTAAATGTCTCCTATTTTTATATAGGTTATGCGTTCATGGATCGTGCCTACTGTTGATGAGTTAGTGTTGACTTCTTTTCTTACTCAAGGTCTTGTTGATACAAAAAAAGACCCAACAATAGAGTTAATAAAGAAGAAATTGGTTGGAGCAACATCCATAAGAAGAGCAGTTAGGCAAGGTCAGCCAATGGCGAAGCTCTTCATGACCAACCTCAAACTGCAACAGATCTGGGTACTTCTTCTAGGGGTGTTACTGGTGGAGTTATTGATGATGGTGGCAGTCATCCTAATGCTGCTGCTGCCAGTCATGATTATGAGCATGTTGGTGCTCAGCAAAAATTAAACATATTTGAAAACACCTCTTGCACATTTCTCTCACCCCTACACTGGTCCCTCCCACCCTTATAAGGACCCCTCTCACCCCTCTTTACCCTCATATTCTCATTGCAAATACAAAGTATGCAAGGACAGAGTGCCCTAAAAAGCTAGAGGCTATTGCTGATACTACCGAGGAATTGAAATCTAGGAGGGGTATCATACCATCCAACAAGGTGAGAGAGTCATACACTCCTACAGTGGCGGTTAGGAGGAAGAGAAGAAATACTAGACAAATTCTCTCCATTATGAAAACAAAAAAAATTAAAACTCCTCCAGCTCCAAGAGTTGTTGAAGTTTAGGGGCCGCTAAAGAAGGTGGACATATACGCGAAACTTGGTAATGAAAAGAAGAAGGAGCTGCAAGAAATCATGAATGACAAGATGAAGGTTCAAAAAGAATACACCATGTATTTATTTGCCACCAAAGACTTCACGAATATGACAAATATGCATGAGTGGTACGAGGACAACGTAAGTTTACTTTTGCTAACCTAGCCTTCTAATCTACTCTATGAAGAAGAATCTACGCAGCAGATGTGTAATTTATTGCAACAGCTTGGTATTCTTTTGCAACATAATACACATCTATTGCATAAGTTTTGTTAGCTGGGTAATATATGAACTAATTTGGAGAACCCTTTGCAACAAATTCTTTCCACTGTATTTTTCTTCTTTACCATTACTAACCTATTTAAAAATTATCTTCTTATTCCACAGTATGTTGATGAAATTCTCTACCTCATGAGGAGCAGGTAATTAGCGTACCCAGATGCTTATGATATTGCAGATAAGATAATGGACCTCAACTTATACAATAATTTCAAGGATAAGAACGATGATCTCCGTAAGCTAGCTGGTCCCGGTTGTCGAAGTTTTGATAAGTTAGTTTATACATTCCAATAGGATGAAGATGAGATTAACTATGTTAGAGAGAAGAGGTCATATCCACAAGGCAAGAGCTGGACCAAGGCAAAGAGAATCCTTGCAGTCATGAATGTGGAAGTCAAACATTTTCTCTTTGTTGAGATAATACTCTACAAGGGAAATATTAAGCTTTATGACTGCAACTTACCTGTCTTCAATGAGGACAAGTTTTTAACACACATGCAACCACTCTTGAAGTTGTTGCTCAAGTTGTTGATGCAAAGAAAGCTGATGGATCATTTTCCAGTGAAAGTCTTAACAAAGAAATCATGAGATTTTAAAGGTCGAAATAAGAACATCCAGCTTCCAAAAAATAAAACCGATGCAGTGTGTGAGCCGTACTCGCTTGCATACATTTAGTGTTTGCTGACCTGTATAAAAATGATCGGTATGTGCGACATTGTTGTGGGAAAGATGCAAGAGTGTGGGCTTATGTGGTACTAACTAAATGGTTGGACCCATGTATAAAGAAGAATATGTACAAACACAGAGAAGAACACGATAACAATTTTTTATTATAAGCCACTTCACTTTTACATGTAGTGGCAATAATTTTTATGTTTGGAAAAAGTTAAATTTTTTATAATGCAACAGATTGTATATTTGTTATAATAGATATAGTACCTGTTGTGACAGATTAATTATCTGTTGGAATAGCTTGGTCATCGATTGCATTATGCAGATGTTTCCAATCTGTCTGTCGCAATATATATACAATCTATTGCAACATATAATCTATCTGTTGCAACTGATAGGTAATCTATTAGATCAAATCAAAAAAGTTGGAAGACGTTAAATAATTTCCAGCAGATGACCTACATGTTGCAACATATGTCTAAATCTATTTTATAAGATATGACATCTGTTGCAGAAGATGTATTATCTGTTGCGATATATGAAGCTAGTATTTTGTTTCAATTAACATGTTCAAAACTAAGGATTGAATTATTCATAGACAGCATAAAATAACTCAATAAATAAATAAAATATAAAAAAATAATTATGGATACAAGTGATCTACTCTACAAATAAATCAACAAGTTAAACCAAGGAGGATAGGTTATTACGTTGACGGACTCAAGCTATAAAGATCTACATAATATGGACAAGTTGTTCTTCATCCGGTGTTATGAAACTCGGCTTTGGTCATCGTGGATCTTTAGTATTGCTTGCGTACGGCTTCTGAGCTTTTGCTTCTCCGTATTTCCATAAAAGAGAAGCATATCTTTTACGGAGTAATCCGGCATCAAGTACATTATTTGGTACTTGTATCCATCGCTTAAATACTCGGCGTAGGCAAAAACAAAAAGACCGCAATCCCTGTATTTTAAAAAAAGAGACAATCCATATCTTGCAGTTTATGCAAGCATTGTGAAATTTGTGAAATAAAACTAAATCATGACACTTAAAATTACAGGCTACCAATAGTTTATTGAGCAACTCATTCAACGTATTGTACATCAAATGGATTACCCATTTTATCCCAGTATGCTTCAATCGTCGACCAATCAGTACGAACCTTTTAATCCAAAAATCCATTCATATCAAGGTAAGTAGGCAATATTTTGGCCAGCTTTTGTATCTCAAACGACGGCCTGAAACGTCTCCTTCGCGACATCAAGTCATAAACTCAGTTGTGCCTCTCTTTTATAACAACGATAGCCAACACCCAATGGAATTTATCACCACAATTGATTGGGATGTACACTTCGCTGACCAAATTCCAAGGTAAGCCAGCTGGAATGCTAAAACCTTTGATGATGTTGATTAAGCATTCCTCATTTTGGAAAACTTCCAACTGTTGTTAATAATACCTATCGTAGGCATTATTGATGTAAACTTTGTACAAATAATTGTCTGTTGTGTATCTGTATTATTCTAGTGTTTGCAACTTGGCCTTGTTTTGAAGGTACTAAAAGATGACATCGATATGCTGCACATATTATCAAACATTTTAGATTATGTGACAAAAATTAATATGTAGATGCAATTAAATAAAGTATTAATTAATAGCAATATGTATGGCATTTAAATCTCATCATTCCAGCAAGTGTAGGGCTGTGACATCAAATAGAACTAATTCTTCATTCCAGAATGTACAACAACAAAGTCGAACATATCAAAACCAAGACTCAATTCATTCACTTTGTAGTGTTCATCATTTTGTTTTCTACATGATTATTTATATGTGCTAATGTCATGTTCTTACAACAAGAATTGTATAAACCAATATCTTTAAAATTGATTCATGTACCTAACGGCATGATGCTTTAACAACCCATCGGCAATCTATTCTGAATAGTCATTGATCAACTATGTTAGTTTTTTTGGAGCCTCATCCGAGATGTTGAACCCTTCAAATGGGTAATTCTTCCGTTCTCCTAAACTGACAGGCTCTACTTTTTATTCTTCTTTGAAAGAAGTTGTTGGATTATCAACTGTGATATTATGCTCTTCAGCAGTAGCTTTTACTGTGACATCCATCTAAAAAGCCAGAATTATCAACGCTAATTACAGATATACAACAGTTTGTCCATCTGTTATAATAGATGAGTCTTATGTTGCAATAGATAGATCATCTATTAGAATAAATTCAAACAGGTAAATCAGAGAAGTACGATAATTTCAAATAGATGACCCATCTGTTGCAACATAAGACTTATTTATTGTAACAGATAATGCATCTGATGCAACAGGTTAGACAATATTTGCAACAGATGTATATATCTATTTGATAATTTTTAGCCGATGTATCATCTGTTGAAATAGATATGTGCTTGTTTGTTTGTTAGAACAAATGATCTACATTCACCTTCTTCATCTCATGCTGCTCTCCTGTGGCCCATGCACACTGAATAATAGTGTAAGACAAAGACAGAGGTGCTGGAATTTTGGTTTTTTCGATGCTCGATGATGCCTTGGAAATATCTTTCCTTCTCCTCTTAGCCACCTTGATCTCTAGTGGAGTGTATGGATATGAAATCATCTTTGATGGAATGACACCCCTTTTAGATATTATTTCCTTTACAGAAGCAGTTAGTGCATTAATAGCATTAATCACTCCATCATGTTTCGTCTTGCAGTCTTGATATTTCCATGTAGAACATTCGCTAAATGTGGCAAAATATGGAGAAAAATCTGTACAACCAGTATGATCATAATCATAATGGCTTGTTGTTTCAAAAATTATAAGAAGAGCATCATTAGCCCCAACAGCAGCACCACTACCACTGCTACTACCACTACCATCATCAACAGCAACAAGCTCACCCTCTAAAATTATTTTCTTATGATGGTTGTTGCTACAAACAATTTTATTTTTATTCCATCAACGACCTTAGGGTTCATAAAGTTTGCATAGACTGTAAAGTAAAAAAATGGCATCTTCAACTCTCAGTTAGTCGGAACAAGTCACGAATGGACAATCTAAAATAAATCAGTACATATATTAGAACAATGATGAAATCATTTAAAATAATCATTAATTTAAATAAAAACTTGATTAGAATTGGACATACTGCTTCTTTCGGGGGATTGAAAAAAATTTGTATTCTTATCAATTTTGGCAAACAACTATCTCAGGATTCTTGAACAGGAAACTTCTTTTTGATAGTTCACTTGTTCTCTCAAATGAGGAATGACTTCAAATACCTAAGCTTATAACATAACGTTAATAAATCAAAAGTATTATTAAATTAAAAAAATAAATCATATCATGATAAAAGAAATATTTATCATGAAGGCCCATGAAAAGCCATATAAGTTGACTGTCTTTGGCATTAACGGAGTCAACAAATATTTGACAATCATTTTAAAGCTTTCATAACCCTAAGGATAGCTGTTAAATGCCTCAAGATCCTCCGAGAGGTTTATTAAATCGAGGTTTATGTTGATGTTAACGTCTCTCACCTAAAGAATGTTATGTATAAACCAAACCAAGCACAATGATTGCTTGTTCTTCTTTGAGAATCCTTTACCTTTCAATGATTCTATCAAATTTTTATTTTTGAAGCTTGGACCAACAATGAACACCAGGTCATCACGATCACTCGACTTGGCTTTGCCTTTCTTAGGTGTGCGGGGTGCTTTTTTGGGTCAGAGTAGGTATAACTTGAGAAGGAGAAGGAGGATAATATTTAGTCCAGTAACTATGAAAAACTCCTTCCAACCAAAACAAACAGGCATGCCACAGTAATTTATCCATCCCTCATTCATCTTATCTTTATTTGCATACATAAACCTACGCTTGAGAAGATCGTATACCATTTTCATCTGAAAACGAGCATTGTTGTCCTACGGTAAATCAAGATATTGCCCAAAGCAGCTTTCCCAAAATAAGCATCCAATTTTTATTCTCGAAGTATTTTCTGAAGGCTTCAAAAGATTTTCCCATGGATGACTTAACCATGAAATCACCCGTTAACTCTGTAGCACCATCGCACTACATTCTCACAAGATAACAATCAATGCTAAAGGTTTTGACCAACTCTTCGGTGGAAGGGATATTAGCATTTGGATTATCTCTTTTGAAACATTCCTCCTACCCTTGATCATTATCTTCTACTCCGGATTGAGATAATGCTTGTAAAGAAGCTCATAGAATGGTGGATGTAGCCGAGCTGCTGCACTTGTTCCTTTACTTGGACTTGATTCGATTTCTTTTCTTTTGGGAGTCATATTATCTTAAATTAACAGGAACATAAAATAGATTATATGATTATAATTAATAAATGTTTTATTAAAAAAGGATAACAATAAATCTAACATGCACAATGGTAAAATAACAGTTCCAACTGACCACACATCTGTTACACCGGGTATGTTATCTATTGCAACATATAACCAACCTGTTGCAATGAATGAGTAAGCCATTGGAAATAATAAAAATAGATCGTTAATCTATTGCACAAAGTATTTTATCTAATGCAACATATAACCAACCATTTCAATAGATGAGTAAATCATTAGAAACCATAAAAATAGATCACTAATCTGTTGTACCAGGTAGTTTATCTATTGCAATATATAACCAACCTATTGCAACATATAACCAACCTATTGCAATGGATGAGTAATCCGTTGGAAACAATAAAAACGATCACTCATCTGTTGTATTAAAAAGGTTATCTGTTGTAATATATAACCAACCTATTGCAGGGATGAGTAATCTATTAGAAATAGTAAAAATAGATCACTAATCTGTTGTACCAGGAAGGCTATCTGTTGCAACATATAACCAACCTGTTGCAAGGATAAGTAATCCATTAGAAACAGTAAAAACATATCACTAATCCATTGCACCGAGTAATTTATCTGATGTAACATATAACCAGTCATTGCAATGGATGAGTAAATCGTTGGAAACCATATAAATAGATCACTAATTGATTGTAACAGGAAGGTTATCTATTGCAACATATAACCAACCTGTTGTAAGGATGAGTAATCTGTTGGAAAGAGTAAAAACAGATCACTAATTTGCTACACCAGGCAGTTTATCTATTATAACATATAACCAACCAGTTACAACAGATATGTAATCCATTGAAAACCATAAAACATATCACAAATTATCTGTTGTAATATATAACCAATCTGTAGCAAGAATGAGTAATCCGTTGAAAATAGTAAAAACAGATTACTAATCTGTTGTACCAGGTAGTTTATCTGTTGCAACATATAATCAACCTATTGCAATGAATGAGTAATCCGTTGAAACCATAAAATAGATCATAAATATATTTCACCAGAAAGGTTATCTGCTGCAACATATAATCAACCTGTTGCAACGGATGAGTAATTTATTGGAAATAATAAAATAAATCACTAATCTGTTGAAACATATCACGCATCTGTTGCAAAATGAGTTATCTGTTGGATCAATATTGTTTAGATTTCTTCCAAACAGAAGAATTGTCTGTCGCAATAGATCATTCATCTATTGCATCAGATTTTCATAATTGCATTAGATTTTCATCTGTTGCATCAGATGTTTTCATATATTACATCAGATTTTTCATTTATCACATCAGATGTTTCATGTTTCATCTATTGCATCAGATGTTTCATCTGTTGCAACACTATTTTTACAAAAATAAATAATAAATTAACCCAGCAACACCAACACATCACACACACACTAAGAACATCAAATGTGACCAAAAATCACCAACAAATCTGAATCAACAGTTCGACAAAAAAAAAAAAGAAATACCAGAAATTAGGGTTTTATTTAGTCCACATTTCAAATTTAAGCTAGAAATATTGAAATTGTTAATAAATACTAGAAGAGTAGGTGGCTCAGGTTCTTCTATTTCTTCATAATTTTTTACCTGTGAAAAAAGAAACGGGACGATGAAGAACTCGAAGTTGTTGTCACGGGAGAAGCCTTCACGTCGATTGACGGTTAAAATTCGAAAGAAAACTCACTCGACTATTTATCCTTCGGAGGTTGAAGTCGCAGGGGATTAAAAGGGGAATTTTGCAGAACTGTTGGTTGGGAAAGAGTTGAGAGAAGCTATCAAGAGAGAGATAGGAGAGAAACGGTTGATTTGGATTGAAGGAGGTATGGGGTTGGGTTGATTTATATTTTGAAAAGATTAGAAAGTTTTGAAAATATTAATCAAGTCCACAATTAACTTAATCAAGTTTTCTAATGATACTTGACTCTTTAAGTTGGTCAATGTCACCAATCCTTCATTCAAGACTTAAAAGACACCTTTCCTTCTATTTTCTCAAGTATCTTGAAGTTTGAAAATGCCCGGCGATAGAAAAAAGAACTATCAAGCATCAAATTTGTAGAGTTTCATCTTATAGATGCATCTTGATGTAGTCATTCATCTTTAAACCAAGATTCATAACACACTCTATAAATTTTACAATCCTTGAATCAAAACCTCTAATATGTTTTATGCTTTCTCTAGCGTTAAAAATAGTACTCTCTATTGTTTCCAACTCTGATTTGACAATCAAATTGAAAATATGATTTGCACACCTGATATGAACAAAGTTTTCATTACAATGCAAAGAATCCATCAACTTAAAATGTTCAATCTAGCGATCCACAATACCATCATTATAATGTGCATTATCTAAAGTTGTTGAAAATATTTTCTTTTCAATTACTCATTCCTTCAATAGATGAATCAACTTTGGACTCAAAATATCACCACTATGAGGAGGTGACATATGACAAAAAATGAGAATTTTCTTTTGTAAAATTCAATCCAAATCAATATAGTATACAGTAAGACAAAGATATTCATTTTTTAAGATTGATGATCACAAATCAGATGTCAAATTTATTCTATTAGGAAGCTCATTCTTGACTATCTCCTTTTGGTTATCATATATTCTAAGCACATCAACTTTTTTGATATTTCTTGAGATGATTTTAACCATATGATTCAAGAAAGATTGCACTTTTGTAACACCTTCAAATTTTACATAACTAAATGGAAAGTTATGTCTAACTATAGCCTTCGCGATAACTTTACAAAAAATTTTATGATCAAAGACATACCTTTATCTTGTGCTTTATCCTTGTATTTTTCTAAGTCACACTTTAGATTTATAACTTCCACTATTGATCCGGTCAAAAATATAGACTTGCACTTTTTACATTCTAGACTAAGTCTATTATCAGGATCACAATCCAATGACAGCTCATTATTGAAGTTTCAAAATTTAGAAGTGGTTCTACGTCGTTTTGATAAATTTACAATAATTATTTCATTGAACTCTATTGACATCTTCACCTGCTGTAGTAGAATATTAAAAAAAAGTTAATCTTTAACACCGAATCAACAAAAGAGAGGGAAGAAATAAAAATGTATACAAATAGCTCTCAATCATAATTAGAGTATAAAATTAATATTCACAATAAAGGAGGCTTATTTATGCAATTAAGTAAATATCTTATAGGCAACAAGTATTCCTAATAATTTCAAAACTATTAGAATTTAAAATTTAAAATCTCAAGCTACAGCAAAATTTAAGTCAAAATCTCGTATTGATTATCAAATGAAATTACAAATGAAGTTGAAAAACGAAAAGAAAATGATTATACTTAAACTAAAAAATCAAAATATGAGTAATATTAAGAGCTCTTCACCATGATTTTCGACAAGAACGGAGAGGAAGGAAAAAAACGAAAATAAATATAAACGTACAAGAGAAACTTGTTGAAGAATCAGGGTACATGCACTTCACAGGAAATGAAAAACAAGGACTTGGCGTCACACTTGCACTTCACAGAATATGTGAAATCAAGGTAACTATTTTAGTTTGGAATGGATCAATTTGGGCTGTCAAAATAAATGGGTTAAATTGGATTTGCCCAAATCTAGCCCATTTTAATAATGGGTAATGCCCAACTCATTATAAGCTGAGCGGGTTGAACGGATCATTTGGGCTTGGACCAAATTTGCTGGCCTATTCTCCCATATACTTTCTTTGATGCTTCTATTTAAACTGTATTTAATAGAAGCATGATATATTATTATAAAAGCTTGTTGTCAAATTTACATTGAGAGAGGTAATATGAAATGGACATATTGAGTAACCATTGAATGAACTGAAAAAATAGATGAGATGAAATTTCTATCTCTGAAAGACTGACATTGGTTGTGCAAATAGCTGGTTGCATTTGCCTATTTTGCCAGCCACTTATTGACAAGAATACGCATGTCAATGTGCATGGATAAGTTGAAGCAGGTATGTTATAATGTTGTGGTAAGGGTATTGAACTCCATGATCTCCATCAGCCTATTTTTCTGTGGTTTCAATAATGTGTAAGAACAATTTATAAAGAAGTTTGTCTAACTTTTTTCTTTCTCAATTTCCCTATGTTTAAGCAATTATTTTTTCGAGAAAATATTTCTCAAAAGTTTTGATCAACCGAGCATGAAAAAATTAGAAAGAAAATATTTAGTTAGAATAAACTTGCATTTGAACGGGTTGGATTACACTTTTGGAAGCAATTACACTCTCTCCCACTTTTTAAATTATTTTACTCTCTCTCCCTATTAATATACATAACATAGCCGACATATACATAGCATTCTGTGTATATATTGGGATTTTTGTAATATGTTTAGGGAGTTGGAATTTTTTGTAATATTGAAAACATAAGTTGTGTATTAGTGTAATTTTTAGTAATTTAACCCATTGACCCAAATGAATTTAGGCAGGGTTAGGCATTAACTCATTTATTTTTCAGCTCATCTTGATCCCCAACTTCACCCCAAACAATCCATTTGCCACCCCTTGCTTGATCTATCCGATTAAATGGTCCCACGGATTATTGAGAGTATTATATACTAGTATTAGTTGTTCATCGTGAAGTTTGGGGCTTGGAATTTGATAAATTCTCCCTCATCCATCCACTGCCCCTTTACGAAAAATGTAACAAATTCTCTAAAACTAATTGGAAAGAACAAAAATTTCCAAAATATTTTAGGATGGATTACTTTTTAAATTTTATTACATTTGTCTCAAAGGAGTGGTTATATATGTTTTGCTTTTGGAAAATTAATTTGATTATAAAATTAAATTACTATTTTCGTTCAAAATAAGTATGATTTTAATTTTAAAAATCCAAAATAATTATTGCTTTAAAAATTTAAGACAATAATTAGTACTTATTTCTATCTCTGCCCTATATTTAAAGACTATTTCTTCTTAATAATGCTCAATTATCAAGAAATATCAAATAAATAGAAAATTACCTACTGTTAGCCATAAATTTTGAATCAATAATTTTAAAATTATATATTTACTATATGTTTAGCCATAAATTTTGGATTATATTTTGAAATTATCTTCAAAGATCTGTTTGACCATAAGAAAATTAATTGATTTTAAAAATCTTAATTTTTTGATATATTATATTATATATGATGATAACAAAAAAAAAATAATGAATTAGATATATTGAACTATGAGTAGTTTGATGAGAAAATTTTAGTATGGGGTGGCAAATAAGTTTCAAAATTAAAATTGGTGACAATTTCGACCAACTCAAGTCAAATTCTTTTTAATTAGCAATTTCAAGTACTTCTGCAAAGATTCGTAGAGGATGAACCATTTCAAGGACCACGAGTCCAAAATTATGTCAGGAAGAGGTGTATTCTCCGTAGCTTTCTTCAAGTCCCGAGCATTAGAGGTATGCATGTTTTCATTGTGTCGTATTAAAATAGCTCGATTCATAGGTAATATGGAGTATTTTGACTGTCTTGCAGATGATCGTTTCAAGGGAAAGCAGCACGGACATGTAGGGGAAAAAGATGTCATTTCCATAGTGAAGTTGGCAGAAATTATTAAGGAGACAATGCAGGTTTTCTGGGAGTTTCTTCGTGCTGATAAATGTGAAGCTAATTTCGCCTTAAAGGGTGTTCATGGACCTCAAACCGACACTGCAGAAATAGAGCTTTTTATGAATGTCAAGTTAGACCTTCGAAAGGTTTGTCTATCTTTATTCATAGCTATAATCTTCACCACTTAAAAAACACAAACAATTGTTAGCTACGAGCTATTTTAGCAACAAAGCTAGCTTTTTTTGTAACGATGTGACTTTCTTCGCGCTGTGAATCACTTTGATTGTCTATACAGAAGGAGAGGAAGCTGAAAGATGTACAAAGAAGTGGCAACTGCATAGTGAAGAAGTTCCAAAAACAGCAAGAACATCGATTGAGTCATCATTCATTATTCGCGTCTCTTGTGGAACTTAAACTGGTATCAAGAGTAATAAGTTTACCAAGATTAAGGAGAGATTATTTGGTCTGGTGCCAGAGGAAATTAAGCAATATCAATGTTGCAGGAAGGAAAGTTAGCATGGAACAATCTTTTTCACTTTTCCCATGCTAAGTAACTTTTAGTATATGTTTCATAATGTAAATGACGGTCTTCTAGGACTATAGTTCTAGGATATTTAGTTAACCCCCACCCCCCCCCCCCACCCCACTCCAAGAAAAGGACCTTAATCCCCTTGCTTCCCCTCGAAAAAATAGTACCTAGAGGAGGAGAAAATGTAGACTGGTTTTGAAAGGCAAATTCAGAACAAGGATCAATGGTTTATCATGTTCTAGAATAGTAAAATATTCCCTTCGTTCCAAAATAGTTGTCACATTTCACTTTTAAAAAGTTATATAAAATGCAATCATACTAAAAGGGTGACAGAATGCAATCTAAAATTTGAAATTGATAGATGGCTAATCTATGTTTGACCATAGATTTTACTTTTTAAAATGCAATCATAGTAAAATACCCCTTCATTCCAAAATAGTTGTCACATTTATCCTCTCAAAAGTAAAATATCCCCTTCATTCCAAAATAGTTGTCACATATTTTATCATGTTCTAGATTTTAGTGCCTTGCAACAAACAGGTGTGTCTACACTTGATGGCATCATTTTGTTTTTTTGGAGAATATAAACATTTATTAAAATTACACATGATTACATGTATATGACTATACGTTAGTTAAATATATATATTACTCGAAATAAAACATATACTACAAGATATATACTACAATATAATGATATAGTATATAATAATTTCTAAAACATATACACATGTATACGTTAAATATATACGTCTATAAAAGATATATACACATATATACGTACCATTCAATATATACGTACTACTTTAAATAAAATATAATACAATATACATACTACAATATATACACACACACTATATATAGTTATATACTAATTTATAAAACATATACGCATGTATACGCTAAATATATACGTCTATAGAAGATATATACACATATATACGTACCATTCAATATATTTGTACTACTTTAAATAAAATATACTACAATATATATGTATGTATGTATATATATATATATATATATACTACAATATATACACACACACACTATATATATATATATATACTAATTATAAAATATATACACATGTATACGTTAAATATATACGTCTATAGAAGATATATACACATATATACGTACCATTCAATATATATGCACTACTTTAAATAAAACATATACTACAAAATAATATATATACTACAATATATACACACACTATATATATAGTTATATACTAATTTATTAAACATATACACATGTATACGTTAAATATATACATCTATAGAAGATATATACACATATATACTTACCATTCAATATATGTGCTTCTTTAAATAAAACATATACTACAATATATATATATACTACAATATATACACACACTATATATATAGTTATATACTAATTTATAAAACATATACACATGTATACATTAAATGTATACTACTTTAGAAAATATATACACATATATACTTATCATTCAATATATATGTACTACTTTAAATAAAATATACTACAATATACACACACACTATATGTATAGTTATATACTAATTTATAAAATATATACACATGTATACGTTAAATATATATGTCTATAGAAGATATATACACATATATACGTACCATTCAATAAATATGTACAACTTTAAATAAAATATACTACAATATATATAATACAATATATACACACACGATATATATGTTATATACTAATTTATAAAACATATACAAGTGTATACATTAAATATATACTACTTTAGAGTTTATAGAAGATATATACACATATATACGTACCATTCAATATATATGTACTACTTTAAATAAAATATACTACAATATAATGATTTATATACTAATCTATAGATTATATACACATGTATACACTAAATATATACTACCTTAGAGTCTATAGAAGATATATACACATATATACGTACCATTCAATATATATGTAATACTTTAAATAAAATATACTACAATATATACACACACTAAATAAATAGTTATATACTAATTTATAAAATATATTCACATGTATACGTTAAATATATACTACTTTAGAGTCTATAGAAGATATGTAGACATCTATAAGTACCATTCAATATATCTGTACTACTTTAAATAAAATATACTACAATATAATGATATATATACTAATTTATAAAATATATACACATGTATACTTTAAATATATACGACTTTAGAGTCTATAGAAGATATATACACATATATACGTACCATTCAATATATATGTACTACTTTAAATAAAATATACTATAATATATATACCTATATATACTGATATATATACTAATTTATAAAACATATACACATGTATACGTTAAATATATACTACTTTAGAGTCTATAGAAGATATATACACATATATACATACCATTCAATATACATTTAATACTTCAAATAAAATACATTACAATAGATATACTACAATATATACACACACACTATATATGTTATATACTAATTTATAAAACATATACACGTGTATACGTTAAATATATACTACTTTAGAGTCTATAGAAAATATATACACATATATACGTACCATTCAATATATATGTACTACTTTAAATATAATATACTACAATATAATGATGTATATACTAATTTATAAACTATATACACATGTATACGTTAAATATATACTACTTTAGAGTCTATAGAAGATGTATACACATATATACGTACCATTCAATATATATGTAATACTTTAAATAAAATATACTATAGTATATATACTACAATATATACACACACTATATATATAGTTATATACTAATTTAAAAAATATATACATGTATACATTAAATATATACTACTTTAGAGTCTATAGAAAATATATACACATATATACGTATCATTCAATATATTTACTATTTTATAAAATATGTTACTTAATATAATAAATTAATAATACTTGATAGTAAATTAGTAATATATTAAAATTAAGTACTTAATTTAAACTAGAAATTCAATTTATATCTTTTGCAAAATCCCATTATTTTTTTAAAAAAAAATGGTTATCCGGGCCGGGCCGGTTTTGGTCCAGGCCAGGTTAATTGAGCTCAAAAAAATTAATCAAATTCGGAACTTGATATCCTATAGCCTTTGAGCTGACCAGACTGGGTTTGCTTAGTGGACCGAGTCGATCTGGGTCGACCCGGCATGTTTGACAGGCTTAACCCACCGTAGACCAGCTTATTGACCCGTTCATTTCCTAATTCAACATATTTGACTCGTCAATTTCAACCCAAAAAACATTAAATGGATCAGTGAATCATTTATGAGAAAAGGGTCCAAAATATATCAAAATTTTGATAAAATTTGTTGTAACATGTCTAAAATTTGTGCGAGTCCTATGATCTTTTAAATTATTTATTAGTGTATTTTATGATCTCCTAAACTATTTATTAGCTTATTTAGTGATGTTTATAAACTATTTATTAATGCAAATAAATGTCAATACAATACACAAATAAATAGTCTAGATAGTTCACAAAATCCCGCAAAATGTATGCGTGTTACAACTAATTTCATCAAAATTTCATTAAAATTTAAATATATTTCAGACCATTTTTCCTTCATTTATCTATTAACTAACTCATTTCAATCCACTAAAATTCAGTCCAATCCAGCAATTCGACATCACTTATTAGGAGTATTTTGTTTATTTTTTATTTTTGTAATCTTTCCATGTGCTTTAGGCTTAGAGGATGTCCAATCAAGGTACGAGGGATTCTAATTCACATTATTCATTTATTCTGGTCCAAACATAAATAAATGTTTATATTCTCCAAAAAAAAATAAAATGATGCCATCAAGTGTAGACACACCTGTTTGTTGCAAGGTACTAAAATCTAGAACATGATAAAATATGTGAACTATTTTGGAATGAAGGGGATATTTTACTTTTGAGAAGTGAAATGTGATAACTATTTTGGAATGAAGAGGTATTTTACTATGATTGCATTTTAAAAAGTAAAATCTATGGCCAAACATAGATTAGCCATCTATCAATTTCAAATTTTAGATTGCATTCTGTCACCCTTTTAGTATGATTGCATTTTATATAACTTTTCAAAAGTGAAATGTGACAACTATTTTGGAACGAAGGGGATATTTTACTATTCTAAAACATGATAAATCATTGATCCTTGTTCTGAATTTGCCTTTCAAAACCAGTCTACATTTCTCCTCCTCTAGGTACTATTTTTTCAAGGGGAAGCAAGGGGATTAAGATCCTTTTCTTGGAGTGGGGTGGGGGTGGGGGTGGGGGTTAACTAAATATCCTAGAACTATAGTCCTAGAAGACCGTCATTTACATTATGAAACATATACTAAAAGTTACTTAGCATGGGAAAAGTGAAAAAGATTGTTCCATGCTAACTTTCCTTCCTGCAACATTGATATTGCTTAATTTCCTCTGGCACCAGACCAAATAATCTCTCCTTAATCTTGGTAAACTTATTACTCTTGATACCAGTTTAAGTTCCACAAGAGACGCGAATAATGAATGATGACTCAATCGATGTTCTTGCTGTTTTTGGAACTTCTTCACTATGCAGTTGCCACTTCTTTGTACATCTTTCAGCTTCCTCTCCTTCTGTATAGACAATCAAAGTGATTCACAGCGCGAAGAAAGTCACATCGTTACAAAAAAAGCTAGCTTTGTTGCTAAAATAGCTCGTAGCTAACAATTGTTTGTGTTTTTTAAGTGGTGAAGATTATAGCTATGAATAAAGATAGACAAACCTTTCGAAGGTCTAACTTGACATTCATAAAAAGCTCTATTTCTGCAGTGTCGGTTTGAGGTCCATGAACACCCTTTAAGGCGAAATTAGCTTCACATTTATCAGCACGAAGAAACTCCCAGAAAACCTGCATTGTCTCCTTAATAATTTCTGCCAACTTCACTATGGAAATGACATCTTTTTCCCCTACATGTCCGTGCTGCTTTCCCTTGAAACGATCATCTGCAAGACAGTCAAAATACTCCATATTACCTATGAATCGAGCTATTTTAATACGACATAATGAAAACATGCATACCTCTAATGCTCGGGACTTGAAGAAAGCTACGGAGAATACACCTCTTCCTGACATAATTTTGGACTCGTGGTCCTTGAAATGGTTCATCCTCTACGAATCTTTGCAGAAGTACTTGAAATTGCTGATATTCTCCGGCAACTTGGTTATATGTGCGATACTCGTGTGGATCATGTTCAAGCAATTCCTTTGATTTACCATATTGCCAACAGAGAATTTCCCATGATAGGCAAATTTGCCCAACATATACTATTTCCAAGTCTCTATTCATTTCACTAATTGATTTTTGTGATGGATCAGCAAAGATCTTCCTTTGTTTGTTTGCCAAGAAGCTTGGTAAAGCAAAGGCCTTGGTTATTGAAATTGATGCTTTTTTGCTTGACATGAACACCTCTGAATCCTTTAGCTGAAGGAAACCTATATTAAAGAGTAAAATATCAGATCACAAGCTGACTCAAAAAGAACATATCAAGAAGCTAATTCAAAGAGATCATGGATCCAAAGTCGTGGAAACAACCACTTGCAAAATGCAAGGTAAGTCTGTGCAACAGTAGACCTTTGTGGTCAAGCCATTCCCTGAACTCTGTGTATAGCGGGAGCTTTAGTTTCCAGGTCAATGAATTTTCCCGTAGACTATGCAAAATGGAATAGTAAGGTTATTTTTTGTCCATTTACCCTTCTTTTTATTGTTTCATCTGTCAATTCAGCTAGTGTTTTGACGATTTTTAGTTGGGTAACTTTTTCTTCCTTACAAGTCCAAGAAGCAAGTGGTTGTGGGGTTGTGCTATTCTTCCCTAAAAGAGCAATTTGATTAGACCAAGAAAATTGGGGACCAAGTGGAAGGACCAAAAAAAAGTCGGTTGAATGGCATAAAAAGCCATTGATTATAACTTTAAATAAAATAATTGCATGACATAATTGGAAAAGGGACAGCAAAAACACCCCTTTGGGCACTGATTATGGCAACTTTTCAAGAAGTGGAGATTATGTCACACTAGTCTCTTCAAAGGATCTAATGGTCAAAAATCTTTAAAAAATTTATCAGACAAAACAATAAAAAAGGCAGCCCAAATGCACTAAATCCCCTGCGGGAAGAACCGGACCATAGGGTGTATGAGACAAGACAATAAGCATATGAAATAAGTTCAATCTTCAAAAATATAAATTTGGTGGTTCAGAATCTTCATTGATGAATTTATTTCTAGAGTTCTCTGAAAATGACCTTACAAGATTATTTAATAGTACTGAAATGGACAGAACACAAGACACATAATTGTTGTACACCAAACAAAATTGTAACAAATAAAGATGCAAGTTAAATAATTTTCTACCAACCACAACATAGCTAGTGTAATTCTACATGTGGTATTTAAGGTGGGTAGCATGTACGCAGGCGTGTTTCCGATAGACCCTCTGATTCAAGGAAAAAGCATATCAAAGCAGAAACTATAGAAAGCATGGCAAAGCAAAGCATGATGGGAAAAAATAAACAACTATAATAAAATAATGCAATAATCGAAGTACAAGAGGCAGTAGAAAGAAGCAAAAATAGAAGGACGAGAAACTACAAGCGAAATACTACAACTACTAGTTTGATAAATAATATTTTACCAAGTTGAAAAAAGAGGTAGAGTAATAGTTTTGAGACTTACTGATAGCGTTCAATGTCTGGTAATTCAAGATGTCCAATTTCCTCATTTTTTCAGCATAGCTCTTGTAAAATTTCTGAATTTCTTCAATACAATCTTTGTACACAATCTTTTCATCAATTTTCAGTGGCTTCAAATCTTCTACTACTTTAGGAGATTCACAATCTTCTGATATAGTAGGCAGCCCTGTGATTCTTGAATTTTTCATTTCCATTTTCATTTGCCTCACTAAATTCTGATGTTCTAATAAGATATCACATTCATCATCATCCGAATCTGAATCTGTATCCCATGATTTTCGACCCGAATAATGTTCCGGTGATTCTTGAAAATCATCCATTAACTTCTTTTCCTCATAGTTCACATTTGTTACTTCAATGCTGTTAACATTTTCAAAAGCAAAATCATCAGTATCCCATGATTTTCGACTCGAATTATGATCCACAGATTCTTGAAAATCTTCCATTAACTTCACTTCCTCACAGTTCACATCTGTTTCTCCAACTTGATCAACATTTTCAAAACCAAAATCATCAGTATCCCACGATTTTCGACTCGAATTATGACATACAGATTCTTGAAAATCATCCATCAACTTCACTTCCTCACACTTCACATCTGTTACTTCAACACCATCAACACTTTTAGAAGCAAATTCCTCTGTATCAATAGAAGAACTTAAATTATGCAAAGAAGTTTCCAATTCTATAAACCCCATATCATCATTTTTTTCTCCATCAACTTCCATAAACTGATCAACATTCAAGAATCTATTATGATGCCTAGTAAAATACAATTCATCACTTGTAATCAAATCTTCATCTCCAATAGCATAAGACCCTTGACTTGAATTTCGGCCGAAGGACAGATTCTCAGGAACCAAGTGAATTTCATAACATATATCTTCAGAATTCTGTGTTTCCTCATCACTAAAAACTTCATCATCTTGCTTCAAAATCTCTTCACAACAAAGATCTCCAACATTTTCCTCTCCCTTTTCTTGATCATTAGCATTTCTTTCACCAAAATACTCCAACTTTTCTTGATCATTAACATTTTTTTCACCAAAAAACTCTAAATTTTCTTGGTCATTAACATTCATTTCACCAAAAAACTTCAAATTTTCTTGATCATTAACATTCTTTTCACCCAAAAACTCCAACTTTTCTTGATCATTAACATTTTTTTCATCAAAAAACTCTGATTTTGCCTTTCCTCCTCTACTTTTTGTATCATCAATATGTTCTTGAAGACCACTTACATCATTGAAAAAAGAGAAACAGAACAATTTATGATCAGAATTCTTATCAATCAATTCTTTTTCTTCTCCTTCATTAAAATTCACAAACATTTCTTTAATTGAAAAACTTTTAGCTTCTGGTTTCTCCATAAATCCTAAAGAATCTTGTCTAGATATATACTCACACTTACTTTGCACCAAAAAAGAACTTTCTTTTTCCTCACCCTTCTCATCAAAATCTAATCTTTTCTGATTTTTGCACTCCATTTGATCATTTTCATCCACAATCCTCCTACAAAAATCAAGAAAGAAAAAATCTTTAAGCAAATGAAAATCTAAAACGACAGCTCGACGCGCTAAAGCTCACGCTATGCATGAGGTTAGGGGGAAGGCTGGACCACAAGGTCTATTATTTGCAGCCTCATCTTACATTTCTGCGATGGGCTGTTTCCACGGCTTGAACATATAACCTCCTGATCACATGTCACAAATTTATCAATTAATCTAACCAAAAAAGAAAAACTAAAAAAAAAAGGTTTTATTACCTGTCTATGTATTTCTCCAAGAACAAGAAAATCTTGAATCCAAACCAAGACAAGAAACTACATAGAGAAGTGAAAAACCAAGTCATTGTATTGTACATAAATTGACTCAAAAACACTTATTAAAGTGGTTTTTGAGCAAAAAGATTTTTTGAATGCTCATGAGTACTTTCCCATGTAAACAAGTAAAGAAAAAAGGGAACACAAACTTAGAATAGTAACCTTAAATACCATAAAATTCTAAGCTAAATCAAGAATTATTTTTTTTTGTTTGTTTGTTTGTTTGGGAGGCTAGCATGTTGGCAAAGATTGAGGGGAGAAATGAAAGAGTGGTGAGAAGTGATGAGAGTGAAAGATATGGACCTGAATGATCAAAGTGTATATAAATGTAATGAATTTGTATGCTTAGGTGGCCAATGGGACATTGATATTTTTGAGGTTGTTTGGACTGGAATAACTATAATTATCTTGGAGTAAAATATGAGGTTAATTTTATTTAATGTTTCATTTGTGGTATTAATTAATTAATTGCATAATTATTTTGTCTATAATTTGTATTAAAATGGTAGGATTGTCATCTTATACAGGTAAAATAAAATAATTTCATAAATATCCTTACTTATTTCATTCCTACCAAACAACCCTTAGAATTTAAGCGTTATTTAATACCGAGAAAAACACTTCTTATGAAATATTTTTATTTTATATTTGATTGGTTAAATTTTGTTAAAAGACTATTTTCTATAAAAGTAAGCTCTTTAAAAAAACAATTACATAATTAACATTTCAAGTTTATTGTCTCCTCATCAGCCACCTAAATACCTCCAACCTCTATATGTTTATCATTCCAATTCGAAATATCTCTCTCTCACTTCGACTAACATCAATCTGTCTTTAATAATGCTCCATTATCCTCAAATTCTAAATTCGCTTCTGCACTTTAAACTCTATTATAGATTTTTTTGTGAATTTTTTGTTGTCTATTAAAGATTTTGGATGGTTATAGTGGGTCTTCTTTTTTCTGTTTGCTTTCACTTAACAATTGACACGTTTCTTATGTGAAGCACAACGGGTCAAATTTCGTTAACAATGAAGAAAGTTATGACATTCTTTATTTTCTTCGTACGAAATTTAAAATGAAGAATAACTGATTCAGTTCGCATCACATAGACTAACTAAGAAAATAACTTAACTAGTTCAAACCTTGGATATTAAGTATTCAAAATTATTGATCCAATTAATTCAGAACACGTTAACTTAACTTACTATTTGAATAACTAACTCAAATCCCATCAGATAGGAGCAGTAAGAAAAAAACTTAACTAGTTAAAACTTAGGTATTTACAATTCAAAGTTATTGAATCGATTAATTCAAAATCATTGAGTGGACTTACTATGAACATAACTAATTCAGATTGTGTCACATAAGCTTAGTAAGAAAATAGCTTAATTAATTCATACCTTGACATATAAAGTTGCTAAGAAAGTAAAACAATTTCTATTTATAGGTTTTTCAACTAAAAAAATTTAAACTAAAATTTTTAATTAAAAATAGAGAAATTTCAATCAGGAACGGATTCAATTTGAATTTCTTGTGAAAATTTTGTAAAATTACAATAAATAGTATATATATGAACTTATTACATTGAAAATATACTTAGATTTAGTGTTAAAACTTTAAAATAAAACTCAAAAAGTTTGAATTCTAAGTCTATCTCTCATTTCAACTACTTGACCGCGTCTCACTTAATTATAAAGTCGTGTTTGGATGTTTGCTTTTTGGAACTTTGCTTTACACTTCTTTTGGGTGGCAGTTCTTTTGCCCTTTTGTACTTTGGATCTAGTCAAAGAAGTGTAGACTGGTTTCTTAGCACTAAAATGGGAAAAAGAGAGAAGAAAAAAAAAGAGAACTCGGTATAATAAATGTAATATTGTTTGCCTTAATTTTCTAGTAACAAAATTCGCGTGAATGGTAGTTACTAAATATGTAATTTAGAGGTTCAAATTGCAAGAATCCAAAGTTTCATCTCTCTTTCCTCTTTACTTTTTTCTTTATTTCTAATAATAGTGGTTAAAGTTAAATGTATGATGTATCAAATTAAATTACACTAAGATCCAATAAAAGGTAAGTCATTTATGTTGAGATGTAGGTGGGGCGGAGGGGAGGCAATTAAAAATATTTGAATACGCCCTTAGACAATTAAAGAATCTAAATATATCCCTACATGGTTTTAACCTTAGTGCAAGGGGTAATTTGTCCCTTTTTACTTTCGTGAGTGGTTATATTTAAGACAAAAGATAGCAGTGAAAATTTCTCTGAGCCGATAAGTTAATGAAGAATATATAGATCAAAATTCAATAGATTATGGTTATTTATGACCCTTTTTTATTTTGACACGCTAATGATAATTCTAGTCAAACAAAATAAGTAGGAGTTATTTTGTTGTCGATTAAAATTATTGAGATATTAGTGATACATAGAATATCAAATAACTTGACTCATAACATATAAGGATTATAGTCATGTAATGATATGATATTAATAATATTAATCTCAATATATAATAATTTCCTTCCTAAAGAGCAACAAAAGGATCCCTACATTTGGCAAAAACGCAATCAGATTTGGGATAAAATATCAAAGTCAATAAATTCAGTGGATTTAACTTCTCCACAGATATAGAATTAGATTCCAATTCCACAAAAATTGAAACAATGACAACCACTTAATAACCAATATGAGCATTTGGTGCAACTGAACCAATTTGTTTGGCTATTCTCATGACTTTGGGTCGTTGTGTTTACTTAGTAAACTTCACTTTGGGCAGTTAGGTGCACAAATTATATCGTATTAACAAATCCGAAAGTATCACATTTCAAGAGGTGTGATGTAGTCACGTAGACAACTTATTTTAATATAAGTATTTGTTCCTCTTTTCACATCACGTAGACAACTTATTTTAATATGAATATTTGTAACTATTTTCACAGCTCGAATTCATGATATCCTATAAATCAGAAGAACACAACTTTAATTTACCGTTTACTTGGTTATTATTGGTGGAAGTATAATAAAGTCTTCTCCGTAGGAATGACTAAGTTTAATATATATTTTACTAGTCCAACACTAATTTTCTGGTTTACTTTTATTTGAGGTAGTCCTAATCCATTGATAACAGTGGAGACAAGTAATATAAACGAAGTATTTGTTTACCCATATAGTTTCAATAAAAATAAAAACAGACTTATAAATGTAATTGGTTTATGTTGGTCCTAATATATACTCCCTCGATCCATCTTTACTTATTTATTTTTCTATTTTGAGATATCCAACAATAATTATTTAGTTTATAAAATAAATGAATAATTTACTGATTTCTATCATTTTACCCTTAGCGCTAAATATGATTCATTACCTATTACATTTTTTAAAACATTAAATTTATTATATTCAAAGGGTAATATGGTAAAAGCATTAAATTTATTATATTCAAATGGTAATATGGTAAAAATATCTCTATCATTTATTGTTTCTTAATCTCTATGGCAATAGAATGTACGAACAGGTAAAGATGGTGGAAGAAAGAATACTCTATGAAATTCCGAAATATAAACTCTTGATATTAGATGAGAACTTTTTTTTTTTATTTAATTCTCTTCAAATGTGAGTATATTTGCTATTTTTTTTTATATGGATAGTTTTCATCAATTTTAGGAATTTGTTAAATATTTGTAAGATATTAAAGATGTTATTTTTGACAAGCTTAAAAGACCGAGATAGTGTAGAAATATATATTTAAGGGATTATTTCGAGCCTACTCTAACATAAGAAATCAGATTTCTTTTTTTTTTTCAAAAGAAACTGATATACTGACATATATAGTCGCCCATCAAAATAATAGTCAACAAATATATATTTTTTTTTATATTAATGGAAGATATATAAAATATACTTTTTTATATATAAAATAGTACTCCTATCATACATTTTCTGTATATTTAGCTTATGTAATTAATTGAGAAAATGCACTATTTTCACCCTAAACTATAAACGAAATTATTGAGATACATTTCAATATAAAGGGGGTCTTATTACCCCTGAAATAATTAAAATTGTATTTTTGGCAACCATAAGGCCTACGTGGCACAAACATGGCACACTGCGTGAATCAACATACTGAAGGTTCACGTAGGCATACATATGTGTCGCATAGACGCTTAAGGTTGCTAAAATACGATTTTAATTAGTTCAGGGGTTATAGGACCTCCTTTAAATTGGGGTGTATCTCAACAATTTCATTTATAATTCAGGATGAAAACAGTACATTTGCTCTAATTAATTTTTAGCGAATAGATAATAACTTGCCCTTTTCTCAAACTATTATCCTACCAATTGAAGCTTCACTAAGTAAATAAATCTCACTCTTTTCAATCTTTTTTTTTATTAACCCTTATCTTTGAAGGTTCTTTAATTTTCTTAGATTCCATATTTTTAGCGAATAGATAATAACTTGCCCTTTTCTCAAACTATTATCCTACCAATTGAAGCTTCACTAAGTAAATAAATCTCACTCTTTTCAATCTTTTTTTTTATTAACCCTTATCTTTGAAGGTTCTTTAATTTTCTTAGATTCCATATCAATATGAAGAAAGTTATCAAAAAATTATGTTTCCCATGACAAAATTGCAATAAATTTAGGTAAATGAAAGAAAATCTTGCTGGAATAAAATATTTTACCTTTCAAGTTTCTTTTTTTTGCTGGACTTAATATGGAAAAAGAAAGTAAAACGTCTTACAAATTTTCCCAAGACATATTTTTCCTTTCAAGTTTCTTTTTTTTTGCTGGACTTAATATGGAAAAAGAAAGTAAAAGTGTTACAAATTTTCCCAAAACTTTCTTGTCGTGAAACACATAAAAAGAGATTATTATTTTTTTAACCAATTTTAGATACTTACCTTTTCTTTCATTTCAAACAAATAGTACCTTACTGATATATTAATTCATTTTTTAGTTAACTAGAATTAGTACCCGCGCAATGCACGGTCGATATTAAATGAAATTAATTATAGAAATTATTATTTTATTAATTTTCTATAATAAAAAAATTATTCAATATCGTTCACATATTTAAAATTAATAAATTTATGACATACAAAAAATAACTATTAAAATATTGAACTTAATATCATTAATTATATAAAATTTAAAAAAAAAATCGAAAGTTAGTATCCGCATGCAAATAATATTATATTATAATATAATTATTTGAGAATATTAGATAATATTGTGATCTAAATTGATTTATTTTGTAAAAAAATCATATAATTACAAAAAAAATGCATATTTAACATAATTATTATTAGTTAAGTGACTTCAAAATTCAGTTAGAAAAACAAAGAACTAATGAAAGATATGTTTTAGAGTTATGCACATGAGGCTTCTCTATAAAATTTTAACTTGAAATTTAAATTCTTTTATATTAAATATTTTAATTTGCACCCTCTTATCAAAAGGAAGAAAGGAGTTTCCCCTTCTCTTTTCTTGTCTTAATAGATTTTTCCTTCAAAGTAAATTTGTATTCCTTTGCATGATCTTAGTCATAGTATATTTTTTATAAATTTAAAACATTACGTTAAGGCAAATATTTTGAGCAAAATCTCCATAATAGTCAATTTTCCCTCTCTCATATTTTCTTATTACGATTTTTTCAACAAATAACTTATAACATTATCTAAAGTCCTAACATGTTTGCACGATTTCACTATGTTCACTTATTCTCTTATGATAATGGACCAACAAATATTAATGAATCGTATTGTATATTATTTTTTTGAATAAATGATTTAGTCCTCCAGAGGTTTGAATATTCACTTTTCAACTCTATTTTCGATCAACCCTATCATACTTTCTCAATTTACTCAATTTGAATGAAATTATAAATATTAATCACTATCGAAATTGAATTTCCTCCCATCTTAGAACATTCAACATATATTTAACCCCTCATGTTCATCAGTACAATAAGATATTAATCCGTTATATTGTACAAAGTAGATCAAAATAATTATTGCACCAAAAGATCTACAATATTCTAAAATTAGAGTTACAAATTTAAATATAAACATGATTGAACTCGTTGTTTGTTTATATCAACTAAAATAAAAAAATAAGAAAGTTTGTAGCATAATGTTTACAAATAACAAATGATAAAAACTTTCTCATTAGTACAATATGCTACGTAAAAGTACAATAATATTTGCAGTAAGAATTTAAATATAATGAATTTAAGAAAATTAATATTCATAAGTATTTGATTTATTGAATTTGAGCATTGCCCATTGAGTATCATCCACGAGATACTCACCCAAATTTTGATCTTCGATATATAGCTTTTGAGATAGTAATCGTAGTGTCGGGTAAATTTCATAGATAGTTATACAACTATCATTTTTTTACTAAGGTCACTTAACTATCATTCCTAATACAATATCATAAAATTTTTAATATATTATTAAAATCGCACATTTAATTTATAAATTAATTGTTAATCATAACATATAGAAATATAGTATAGACAAATCAAGTGTTTATTCTAATATATAGAAATATAATGGATTAGTAATTTAGTATCATAGTTTATTAATTTTTGAAATCATATTATTATCTCACTAAAATCTAAAGCAACAATATTTGCAATGCAAAAAAATCAACTATCTAATATCAATATTAGTTTCTTCATATTTAATGTATAACTTGTAAATTTTTATGTTATTGCTAAACTTCTCCTTGCACATTTTGACCAAGATAAAATTTTATATATTTTTAAAAATGTATGACATATTAAAAGATCACTAACTTAAATTTTCAAAGAGTACAAATTATATTTTTTATAAAACATAAAGTACATGAATACTGGCTTATAAAATTTTCACCAAACATGTAGAAGATAAAATGAATATGCAACATAGCCTGTATATTTAGTTGACTTGATAAATCAAGAAAAATCTATTCTAAAACAATACTCACGGTAAATTGAGATTCTAGCGATTATCACGACAAGATAAGTTATGGCAGAAATCAATTGCACAATTCATCTTCTCCAACATGTTATGACAGATATTAATTAGCTTTTACTGAATGTAGCCTTATTATATAGTGAAAAATCGTTATGACATTAAAACTTCTAGATTAGTTGCAATTGGTAAAATATCCTTTTCCATATATATGTATAGAATTGTTAATTGATTATTCATTTTCTATTTATATTTCTCAATCAATTTTGTCATGCTTCCTTAATTGACTTACATTGAATGAAATCATAAATACTTTTTGTCATATAAATATTCATTTTATAGTAATACTTTAATTGCATATATTCTAATTTATTAGTAACTCGCACCTATATTTCATCATATAAAACTTATCATAAAATTTTATTGATATTTTTATTATTAAGAAATATTTATTTCTAACTCATTTTATTGATCTACACATTTAAATTTTTATATAAGATAATTTAATTTTTTTAATTAATTTTTATTCATCAAAATTAGGTATCTTTTTCAAATTCAATTATTTTAAAATCCAAAATTATTCTTACAGACATATATAAGATTATATAACTGATCAATAATTTTGTAAAGCAAAATTTTATTTGACTTCGAATATTAATATGGACTATACAATTTTAGTAGTTATTTTTTATAAACATTATGCAATCTTTTATGTATAGTTATATTCATTTTAATTTTTTTTAATATTTATTTATTTTCAATCTACCCTCTTTTTAAATTCAAGATTATCATTTATTCATTTCCTAATATAGAATGATAGTGTAATTACTCATTGATAGTTATTCTTAATTATGAAAATCCTTTCATTAAATATGAATACATATTGTTTTAAACATAGATTACTTAAAATATATCGAATGAAAATTCTTTCAATAAATATGAATGGATATTTTTTAAACAAAATTTCTTGAAATATATTGAAATTAAATCTCTTCCATTTTCAAAGTTACCATTTAAGTGATTATATCTTTTTCATAATATTTTTAATTTTGAAATAACTCTTTGATTATTATATTTTTTTCCATATAAATTCTTTGGTTCCTAATTGGTTATTCTCTTAATTGATATTTCTTGATTTAGTCAATTGTAATCAAATCATAAATGTTTTTTTTATATAGTATTGTTACTTAAATTAATTAAATACACATTTTGAGTGATGACATCTTTTTCATAATATTTTTAATTTTGGGAGGACTCATTTATCATAATAATCTTTTTTATATAAGTTACTTGATTATTAATTAGTTATTATCTAATTGATTTTTTTTGTAATACTTTCTTGATTTACTAAATTGTAGTAAACTCATAAATATTTTTTAAATAATATTATTATTTAAATTAATTTTGTATATTTTTTGACGGGTAACTTTTTTTTCATAATTTTTTTTTATTTTGAAATGACTTTTTGATTATTATAATCTTATTCATATAAATTACATGATTACTATTTACTAATTGACTTTTTGTAATAGTTTCTTGATTTACTCAATTGTGGTAAAATCATAAATATTTACTTTTTATAATATTATTATTTATGTTGTTTAAATTAATTGTTCACATATTTTAAGGAATGACATCTCTATTGAAATATTTTTTATTTTGGAATGACTTGTTGGTCATAGTAATTTTTTTCATATAAGTTGCTTGATTACTAATTGATTATTCACCAAAATAAATTTTATTGCCAACAAAATAGATTCTTGTTGTCAAATATCAAGTAGCTAGTTTTTAAATGCCACTTGGCATAATTCTAGGTTAGACTATTTTGCTTTATTATATATATAGATAGATTGTTTCATCATTATAAATATTATGATATTTGTTGAAGTCATTTAGTTCTTTTTTGTAAGTTTATTTTAACATTTATATTTTTAAAAGAATTCTATTTGAACTTTTACTAAGGCATATATACCTTTGTTTTTAATTAATTCTAAACTAAATAAAAATGAAACATGCATATTCAAAGAATAGTATAGTTACTCCACCTTTATATTTCTTTAATAATCATATAAAATTTCTATTATTGACACAATCATAGATTCATACACCAAATAAATTTGTATAAATAAATGAAAACTCAATTATACTGATAATTTTCTCAAATTCATGTCTGTTTCCTGCACTTTTTCTATTATTTATTGTAAATGGAAATGATAATATACAATATTGCTATCAAAATTCAAGCTCATAAGGAGTTAGTATTAGAAATATTCAACTCGTCAAGATTTACGTTAGAGAGCATTAATACTTTAGTTGCAACTCAAGACATTTGTTCATGTTTGAACTATTTCATTCAAACTGAAAACACATTATCAGTAATCAGCTCTTACTTTATATTTTTTCTATGCGCTTTTTAGTGTCACTTGATAGATAATGAAAGCATCTCAAATCAAGCTCCAAATTCTCATGGATAATTTACTGATTTCTATTATTTTACCCTTAGCACTAAATACGATTGATTATTTAATACATTTTTCAAAGCATTAAATTTATTATATTCAAAGGAAAATATGGTAAAAGCATTAAATTTATTATATTCAAATGATAATATGGTAAAAATATCTCTATCATTTACTTTTTCTTAATCTCTATGCCAATAGAATGGACGAACAAGTAACGATGGAGGAAGAAAGTATACTCTATCAAATTCCAAAATATAAACTCTTGATTTTAGATGAGCACTTTTTTTTTATTTAGTTCTCTTCAAATGTGAGTATATTTGCTATTTTTTTTATATGGATAATTTTCATCAATTTTAGGAATTTGTTAAATATTTGTAAGATATTAAAGATGTTATTTTTGACAAGCTTAAAAGACCAAGACAGTGTAGAAATATATATTTAAGAGACTATTTCGATCCTACTCTAACATAAGAAATCAGTTTTTTTTTTTCAAAATAAACTGACATATATAGTTGCCTATTAAAATAATAGTCAACAAATATATATTTTTTATAGATTAATGAAAGATATATAAAATATACTTTTTTTTATATATATAAAATAGTACTCCTATCATACATTTTCTGTATATTTAACTTATGTAATTAATTGAGAAAATGCACTATTTTCATCCTAAACTATAAACGAAATTGTTGAGACACACTCCAACATAAAGAGGGTCTTATTACCCCTGAACTAATTAAAATTATATTTTTGGCAACCAGAAGGCCTACGTGGCACACTGCGTGAATCAACATACTGAAGGTCCACGTAGGCACACATATGTGCTGCGTAGGCACTTAAGGTTGCTAAAATATGGTTTTAATTAGTCCAGGGGTTAATAGGACCCCCTTTAAATTGGGGAGTGTCTCAGCAATTTCATTTATAGTTCAGGATGGAAACAATACATTTGCTATAATTAATTTTTAGCGAATAGATAATAACTTGCCCTTTTCTCAAACCATTATCCTACCAATTGAAGCTTCACTAAGTAAATAAATCTCACTCTTTTCGATCTTTTTTTTTATTAACCCTTATCTTTGAAGGTTCTCTAATTTTCTTAGATTCCATATCAATATGAAGAAAGTTACCTAAAAATTTTGTTTCCCACGTCAAAATTGTTAGGTAAATGAAAGAAAATCTTGCTGGAATAAAATATTTTTCCTTTCAAGTTTCTTTTTTTTGCTGGACTTAATATGGAAAAAGAAAGTAAAACGTCTTACAAATTTTCCCAAAACTTTCTTGCTGTGAAACACATAAAAAGAGATTATTATTTTTTTAACCAATTTTAGATACTTACCTTTTCTTTCATTTCAAACAAATAGAACCTTTCTGACATATCAATTCATTTTTTACTTAATATATTTGCTATTTGTGATATGATAGTGAATGCATGAGGTAAAGAAAAGATTACCTAATAAATTCGTTACATGTTAACTAATTAGAGATCTCGAACGTAAGTCTTGAAAATGAAATTCTTTTTGGTAGAGGATATTTTACATCTAGGACTTTTTGATTAGAGATCAAATTCATTGTTTATCTTCTAGTAGAAGCAGAGTCGGAATCTGAATGTTGTGAACCAAGTTGACTTTGAATTGGGATATGAATTAGAAGTGGTGAATTGGGCTGATTCAGTTGAGATTATTGGACCTATTGAAATGTTGGAGAGTTTTGTTTGGGATCCAGGCCCAATTGTCAATTGATTAAATAGGACTTAGCATTCAACAGAACATTATGCGTATTATGTGAAGCCTTGGCTTGTCTGTTGTTCTCTCATCTCCATTCTATGTCTAGTATCTAATCTCCTTCTTATTACTTACTCACTATGTTATCCCATCTTAGTTAGCGTGACTATTACTTCTTGTTCGGATTCTAAGTTGTAATTTGTGTTGAGTGATTATAAATACATTTCGTGTTTGTGTTAAAAATTGGGATCGTTACACTAAAACTTAGGAATTCTAAATTCTAATCTTTTAACTATTGAAATGTAAATTAATAATTTAAGACTAGTACAATTGAATCAAATCTAGTAGGTTAGGTTCGTTTGAACCCGTAGCGGACATTCTAACTTTGTTCTTGTCTTTCAGGCGCGATTTTCACATACACGGCTAAATTAGTCGTTTATCTCTAAGGTGAAATTTTCCGACAAGTTCAAAGAATCATTTAGCCTTTTAAGTAAACTTTTCAGCGAATTTGAATTAATTTAATCTAAAAGTGGTTACCGACTTATCGTGAAATGTTAACACAAACAAAATATTACGTGTCAGTGTCATGCCATTGAGTGGTGCAAAATGTACAACAAAGATGATGCATTAGGAAACCGCCCCCGTGACCCCATCTATCTTTGCCCCAAATAAAAAGCCATTGGCATGCTTGTGACATGCATAAATTTGTAACGGAAAAACGGCATGAATAGAAACAACAAGTACTTACATATGCTCATGTCTTACATTTTCACTTAAAAAACTAATTGATACCATTTAATTCTGAAAATATTATTTCCCTCTATCAATTTGTAAGTGGTTATAAGAAATCTGAAAATGTGATTTTCTTTGATTCAATTGGCGAATGACTATAAGAGATCCTTTTCACTTAGAATGATCATTAAAATAGAGGGTCAAATTGATGGGTTGAACTTAACATATTTTCATAGAATTTTCAATTTGTTCAAAAGGAATTGTTAAATCGTGATCTAAATGATCTATAAATTGTTAGAAAAATAAAACAAGGGTCATTTAAATCCAAGTAATCGTTTGGCAGATTAGACTTTACTAGTGGTGAATCAGGATTTAGGGGTCGTGGGCACTTAGGAGGTTTGAACACACATATTGACACCCAAAACTTTAAAATTCCTTTTGGAAATCAAAACATTCATCTATCTTCTTGGTTTCAAAGATACTTTATTATATCTTATACCAATTTTTATATATTTCTTATATAATTATACCTAATCTGTGTTGGATTTATAAGTGTCGGAGTACCACAAATTCGTACATAGTTCTGCCCGTGAACTTTACAAATAAAGCATGAGGATTGGCATTCCACGATCCACGACTCATTTTTTTTTTATAATGACCTCTCATTTATTAACTAAGTCCATTTTAACTTTTTTAAGTTCAATTAACTCGTCTATTTGACGCCTCAATCATAGCGGTGACCGCATAAACTAGTTACCCTCCCCCCCCCCTCATTTTTTGGCACTTTCTTTTTTACCATCACTAAGTAAATAGATCTTTAGTAATGCGCTACTCCACGTCTCTATATCGTATGGAATTTGGAGTCGAAACTGATACTTTTTCAACTCAATATATTAAAACAGATAGTCCGCAACATATGTAATAAAACGGGTAGTTTGCCCATTTTGGGCGAACTGTGTGTTTCTTTTGTTAACGAATGTTTGCTTATTTAAAAAATAAAATAGAACTTTAGGGGTTCGCCCAAAAATTGGCGAATCCCATTTCGATTTTTTTATTCAATAGGAGAACTTTGAAAAATAGAATTTAGGAGGGGTTCACCCATTTAGGGGCTAACTCCATTCCTTAAAAAAATTATTCAATAAGAACTACAAAATAAAAAATTGAGGGAGTCCGCCCATTTGTGGCTAAATTGTGGCAACTAATTTTTATTAATCACAAAGTAAGGAATTACAAACTGCAGAAAATTTAGACTCAACCTGCTACTACTCAACTATGCCAACTTTATACTGCCTAGGAACATAAAACCACACTGTTTGCTAAGACTTTCAGCCTAGGTGGTGCCCTAACACAACAAGAATACACAACATCTCTGACCACTTGATCGCTCGTTCTTATCTTTTTCTCGAAGACTCTTTCATTGCCCTCCAAACACACACAACATACAGACTTAGTAAAGTTATCTTGAAAAGGGGCGCTTGAACTATTTTCCCTTTTGCTTCCTTGATAATCCACTCGTGATGCATGGTCCATGTTGCCAACATAGGTTCTTTCATCTGCAGCCAAACTAGAATGCTGGTCCATATGGTCTTGACACAACAACAGGTGTTGAACAAATGAAAGTTAATCTCATTTTCTTGCTAGCAAATACATATTTCTTATCAACTTCAACACCCCATTTAGCTAGCCTGTCATTAGTTAACTATCACGATCCGAACTAGGGTCTGGCCGTGACGGACATCCCGAACCAAGAAGGCCCGGGCGTCCTACTCTATCTGGTAATCATGCACAACATTCACATAATAAAAGAAGATGCAGAAATATAATCTGATACGGAAACATGGTCATACTCTGGATTAAGTTTAACAATAAGGAATGAAATTCGAAAATCACTAACAACATCTGAAACAGTCTGCGAAATCTCTACTACATGAAAATCTGACAACTATCTGAAAACTGGGACAAGGTCCCTAGTAGACTAAAACTGTAATAGATGACAAAGTCTGAAAGGGGAAGGCCTTTTGGAATAGAAAAGGCTCACCACTGCACAATCTGATTTGCTGTCTGAATTACCTACTGCTTATCTAGACCCCTGGACTGAGCCTCAGAGCCTGAGATGGTAGGGGAGGGGGGTTAATACAGATGTACTGGTACACAGAGTAAATCCAAAATAATAATTTATATTCAACATATATGAGAGCAATTTAAAGCAATTCATAAACATATCATATAGTAAGAAATCACATGGGCATTTTAAAAGACTCTGCGAAAACATCTGAAATCTGTGACACTCTTTGTCTTACTTCTGCACTAGGTAGTGTACCATACAATCTGTAATCCCACGGGCTATATGGGATCTGCCATTAACTCGGCAGCCAAGCCCCCAACCCAAGTGTGCCGCAAGGGTCGGAGTCTCTGAATCTACTACGCCACACAGTCGTCGCCCGCATACAATAATAATCTACCCGTATCGGCAAATACGGTTTCAGGCTAAGAGTTTTTTGAACTCATGCCTTATTCGGGTAACCACCTAACCTTCTTTATGCCCATTTTTAGTTCTTTAAACATGTATGCTCTGAAAACATACTCTGAAATCTTTAACTCTGTCATGGCATATACACACATATATGGTATCGTCATACCATTGACTTGCAAGTCACATTCTCTGAGCCATTTATAGCAATTCATATCTCTGTTTTTAGATCATGAAGTTTAGGACCACCATATCAACAATTCTTTCAAGAATCTCATGTAAAATCATGCAGTTAATTCTCTTTATTAATGATTCAGTAAACAAAGGCGGTCATGTTAAAAGTCTCAATCTCATGCAATTCTTTCTCTTTAACATCACATAGTTGTATGAAGAAACATCCTCTCAACAATTTGAAATCATATTCAAGTACAAGGACATTGAGAAAACATCTTTCAAATCATAAAACATGTATTTCAACTCTGTTCCAACAAAACCATAAGCTTTAATTCAATACAAGAGAGGGAGTTCATAATTTATGCTCTCAAACAATCTTAAATTTCAAATTCCATACATATACGTATACATGTAAATCAATTTGGGGATAGGACCACAAGGTCAAAACAATAGTAACATTAAAACATTCGGAGTACGTAATTTAGAACATAGTTTCCAAAACCCCTTTGAAATTCAAGCATAAAATCTTAAAAATCATGCTCTAATGGTTTTAAGCCCATGTAGTTTTTTAGGATAAATCTCATGTACCTCTATTTAGGAAATTAAATGATGATTCTTGATGTCCACGGCTTGGGGATTCCAAATATTCAATCAATTTCAAAAACCCACGGTTGAATCTTGAGTTGTTTGAGTTTTCTTGTTTGAAACCCTAAGGAGTGTTCTTGATGGTTTTTGATGAACATATCAATAATGAGGTCATTTGGGATTAAAATCCCGTGTTTAAGCTGATAAGAGGGTGGAAAATACCTAATGTACCCTTAATGAGAAGGAATAAAAATATAACTGGGAGCCCAATTTTATGGGTCACCGCGATGTGCCACAATCTCGGTGGCTCACTGGAAATTGACGAATGGGATTCTTAGGGTCACCGCGACGCGGAGCCATCGCGTTGTCTCACTGGTTGGGAACTGGAGCTTCAGTGCGACGCACCATAATCGTGCTAGGCTACTGGAATTTGACAATTGCTAAATAGACCCACTCCGCAATGCGCCAAGTACCAAAATGATGGTGTTTTACGATTAGGACTTAAATTAGCCATAACTTCTTGTCCGGGTATCGGATTTGGGCGAATCTTATATCGAAGGAAAGCTTATTCAATTTCCCACATGATAAAAAGTCGAAATTAGGGAAATTATATATATGGTTTAAACTTTACTCATTTTGGAAGCCGAAAATAAGGTTAAGTCTCTTTGACACTATTCTAGTCATTTAACTCTAAGAGCATATTACCACGAGCTAACGCATGGATGATTTTGGGGGTGTTACATTAACAACCTTTCTTGTACATATAACCAAAAGGTAAAGATAGTTTTTGGTCTAGCATGTTTTTCGTCTAGCATGATTATGGAACATCAGTCCCTTCTAGCTCACTCTATTTTTGTTCTCCAGCATCAAGTAGTATAATTGTCTTGGGATCTTTTTCTTAGGGTTCAACCTCTCTGAAATGCTAGTTTATTACCCTTCGTATCAACGATTTGCCTGACTAACCAAGCTGCTAGCTTAGGTGTAGCAACCTGGTGGAAAAGAGCTCCGTTAATGTAATACGTATATACCCGTTTGATCCACAAAGTGTTTTTCTTGGTGTCCAGATCCCAACATAGCTTAGTAATTACAACTTTGTTCCACTTAGCCATGTTAAGGACGTTGAGACCCCCTACATATTTTGGAGAACAAATCTTATCCCAAGCTATTAAGGCTTTTTTGGTGACTAAATTAACCGCTGACCAAAGGTAACTTCTACAATAGCTTTCAATGACTAAGAACTTTTGAGGGTATAGTGAAGAGTTGAGCCCAATATGATTTAATACCAAACAAGACAAATTGAATTAGTTTTAGTCTTCCTGCATATGATAAATATTTTGTTGTCCATGAAGAGATTTTTGCAAGAATCTTATTAATCAAGGGGCACCACTGGACTAATGACATCTTCTTAGTAGAGAGGGGTATACCAAGGTACTTAAATGGGAGTTCACCTTTGGAATAGCCTAACATCGGCAAGATCTGGTCTTATTATTGTTGAGCAACTCCTCCAAAATACACAAAGCTCTTCCCAAGATTTGCTTTTAATTCAGAGGCTTGAGAGAATTTCCTGTTGTAGCCTCTGAGAAAGTTATGTGCCATGATAATACTATTACCAATCTTTCTACCAGGGCTAAAACTAGATTGTTCCTCATTTATAATGTTAGCATGACATGTCAAAGTCTACTATTTAGTATCTTAGCTATCAGTTTGTAAACAATAGAGCAGCAAGTAATAGGTTTATAGTCTTTAACTGTGCTAGGAGCTTGAATTTTTGGTACTACTGTCACAACTGCACAATTAAGAGGCTTGAACAACTTACCAATATCAAAAAAGTGCTTCACTCTGGATATGACCTCATGCTTGATAATATGCCAAGACTTCTTAAAAAATACTACATTATAGTCATCTAAACCAGGTGCTTTCTCATCTCGTATGGCTTTCAGACTTTAAATTTTAGTTTCAGTAATAGCCTCACATAGCCATAGCTTTTGCCTCTGCTGCAATCTAGGGCCTTCCTTCATAATTGAGGTGACAATTTGTAATACCCCGTATTTCCTTAGCTTAAGATTAATTCTCAGTCAATGAGTGATTCAATATAAATTTTTTGAAAAATTTTCAGTTTAGAGCCTGCCATTGTGTAGGAAATTGAATTAGCTTTCCAACGATATAAAATTTTCCTAAATCCGATAACCAGATAGGAAGTTATGGCTATGTAAGTTTTAGTCGTTAAACACCATTATTCAGGCCAATAGCGCATCGCGGAGTATGCTAAAATGGCAATTGTCAGTCTCCAGTGAGGTACCGCGATATTGACGCATCGTGTCAAGGACCCAATCCATAATTGTCAATTTCCAGTAAAGCAACGCGATTGTACCGCGTCGCGCCAAGCTTCCAGGTCCCATCCAGTATTGCAACGGGATTCCAATGCGTCGCGTCACTAACCACATCATTTTCCAGTGGCTTGGCGCGATAGTGGCACGTCGCGCCAGGTGCCCAAATTGAAAAATTTTCAGGAACGATTTTAAATCATTCCCAGGGGTAATTGGGTATTTTTCATGACCCAAGTCAGCCTTTAAAATGTAAATTACCCCAAATTAACCTAGTTACATCATTATTATTCAATTTTAACCAATAATCAAAGCATTCTCTCTCAAGAAAACAAACCCTAGCTTTAAGAATCAAGCTCAAAACTCAAGAATTTCTTCAAACACCTTCAAGAATTAACTTTTCAAGGTATGTTAGGTGTTCATCTATGGGTTCCTTTCACCCATAGAGTCCACGAATCTATTTTCAAACTTCAAGATTTATGATTTATAATTTTCATGCTTGAAATTGAATGTATTCATGTTCATGATAGTAATTGGGATCCAATGCATATTTAATTATAAGTTTCCATGAAATTAAGATAGTTATGTGGTGAATTATATGAATTGCATGCTTAACCCTTGAATTTGAAATTGAATGTTGTATTCATGATTACATGTGTTGACCATGATTATGCGAAATACTCCATGCTCCCCAAGTGTTTACTAAAATGTCTATGTGGAGTAGATAGTGGAATCTTGACATGTCATTATGTGGTCCCAATTATGTACAAGCTTATGCCTTACAAGTGTTGGATAAAATGCCTTTATGAATGAATTATGGACAAGTGTAAATTGTTGTGTATCTCAAGATCATGCTTTGTTTATTTTACATGCTATCGAGTCCTGGGGGTATTTAATACCCAACAATTTAGCTGTTTGCCTTAAGCCAGTGTCAGTTACAGAATAGGCTCAGGCTTGTCACGATCAGTAGTACTCTCAGTCAGTTACAGAATTCAGTAGAACCCAGTCAGTTACAAAACTCAAGAAAATTCAGTAAGCTCAGTATCATTTCAGTCCAGTTCAGTATACTCAGTTCAGTGTCTTTTAGTTGGGAGTAGGATTCAGCACCGAGTGAACCTAAGGATGGGGGCTCACCTGCCAGTAGAGACTGTGATCCTTAGAAGCAATCCTTGCATTCTGAAACTACGTAGCCAGCATAAGTTGATACATCAAACCTGCCAGTTGAAGGTTGATGAGGTGTTTTAACCTGTCAGATGAAGGTTCCACTATTCTTGTTAAAGTACCTACCAGATGAGGGTAACTCTCATCTTGTCCTTACCCGTGACACGGTATTGACACCCTTCTAATTGGGGTTATATATTGGTCCCTAACTCAGTTATCTTATTTAGGGCATGCCGATTAGATGATTACCTCCCACGGTCTTAGTTTCAGTCTTTAGAATAGAAATTAATTCAGTTCTATAGAATCAGGACTGTCAAAAATAGTCAACCAGTATCAGTAACTTCAGATGTCAGTTACTCAGTATCAGAACTCAGGACTTAACTTTAGATAAGCTTAGTCACAGTATTTATTTATATGTACAGTTGTGCATACTCAGTAGTTACAGCAGTATCAGATTAGCCGTATACTCTCATGTTCAGTTTCTCTATATTATTCAGTCAGTTATTGCTTATGCATATAAACCCTTGCATTCAGTCTTACCTCATCTAGCATACCAGTACATTCCACGTACTAACACATACTCTTTCTTTGCGCTATGATATCTCATATCATAGGTTCAGAAGTTTAGGTTCCTGACCACGCATAGACAGATTAAGATTCAGCCAACAATATCAGAGTTAGTTGTGAGTCCATACCTATTGAGGATGTTTTATTATTTCAGTTTCTCAGTAGATGCAGTATTTTAGTAGATAGGGTTAGTTGGGGAATTATTCCATCAACTCCATTTTCAGACAGTTCAGTTAGAGGCTTTTCAGACTAGTTTTCAGACAGTGTTTAGTTTTATAGATTTATATTTTAGTTGATACACTTTATTAGTATTTACAGATTTTGAACCTTATGGTATTTCAGCATATTTTTCCACATTTATTACAGTATCATGTTTTAGTGCTCACAGCAAATATCAGTCACAGGTTAGCTTGTGGTCCTTCGGGGTCGTAAGCAGTGTGTAGCGTTCCGGGTATAAACTCAAGGCGTTACAAACTTGGTATCAGAGCCTAAGGTTCAGCAGTATCCTAGGAAGTCTGAAAGTCACATCTAGTAGATTCTTGTGCATAGGTGTGTAGTGCACCACACTTATGGACAAGAGGCTATGAGATATTTTAGGAAATAATTTACCTTATTTCAGTATTCATGTCGTGCGAGTGAGTATGAGCTCAAGTTAAAACTCTTAGTCTAATTTGCTTCTTCCTTTTGTTTACAGAATATGCCTCCCAAAAAGACTAACAAAATAAGAACCAAAAATCAATCAACACCTCAGCCCGTTTAGGAAGATCCTCTAGACGAGTATATCTCCTATGCAGAATTCAGAGCTGCATTCACTACTCTAGCCAATTTCATATCAGCTTAAAATGAACGACCAATTGCTGTTCAGGATAACCCAGTGGCCAATACTGGTGCAGCCAGGATTCGGGACTTCACCCGAATAAATCCTTCCCTATTCTCAGGATCTAAGCTAGAAGAGGATCCACAGGAGTTTCTCGATCAGGTTCAGAAAGTCACAGATATTATGGGAGTGACTTCCAGTGAGAGTGTCGAGTTAACTGCCTATCAGCTATAAGATATAGCTCATATATGGTTTAAGCAGTGAAAGGTAGAAAGGGGCACAAATGTAGTGCCTATAGAGTGGAAAGAGTTTGCTACTGCTTTCTTAGAGAGATTATTTCCCTTAGAGGTAAGAGAAGCCAAGGTATTAGAGTTCATCAACCTCAGGCAAGGTAGTATGAGCATGAAAAAGTATTCCTCAAGTTTAATCAGTTATCCAGGTATGCTCCCTATGTAGTGGCAGACAGTAGGTCCAAAATGAGCAAGTTTGTAGCGGGGGTATCAGATAGTATGGTTAAGAAGTACAGAACAACAATGTTGATTAAGGAGATGGACATATTCTGGCTCATGGTCCATGCTCAGTAGATAGAAGAGGCTAAGATCAAAGAGAAAGAGACATAAACAAGAAAGCTAGAATAGGTAGCTTTAATTTCAATTAACCTAAGTCTGAGGGCAGTAACCGTTCCCAGTTTTACCCAAAGTCTTCGATTCCAACTCCGTCCTCAGCCAATGCTCTATTTCCTAAGTTCAAAAATGGTAACTAAAATAGAGAACCAGGCTCTAAGTCTCAGGGTAGTGTCAGCAGTGTTCGAACAAATCCTCTATGTCAGCAATGTGGCAAGAACCACAAAGGTATCTGCAGAGCTGGCAGTGATGTTTGTTTTGGGTGTGGCAAGCCAGGCCACAGAGTCAGAGTTTGTCCTTAGTCAGGTTCTCAGGGCCAGTATAATCGTCATTCAGCTCAGTTTGATCGGCCGAATCAGCAGGGTGCCGCTTCCAGTGCCACCAGTGAGCAACGCCCAAATAGGATCTATACACTTCAGTCCCGACAAGATCAGGAAAATTCTCCTGATGTGTTCACTGGTACATTATAGATCTTCTATTCACATGTTTATGCCTTGTTAGATCCAGGGGCTTCTTTTTCTTTTGTAACTCCTTATATAGCCGTTAACTTCGGAGTCAGTCTAGAAATCCTAGCAGAGCCTTTCTCAGTTTCTACCCCAGTGGGTAAATATATCATAGCTTAACGGGTATACAGGAACTATCCGGTTATGATATCTCAGAAAATTACTTCGGTAGACTTAGTAGAGCTAGAGATGGCAGATTTTAATGTCATTCTTGGCATAGATTGGCTTCACTCATGTTATGCCTCAATTGATTATAGAAATAGAATAGTTCATTTTTAGTTTCCAAATGAACCAATCCTTGAATAGAGGGGTAGCATTATATCGCTTAAGGGTCAATTGATTTCATACCTTAGAGCGAGAAAAAATGACATCCAAGGGGTGCATCTATCATTTTGTGTGAGTCAAGGACTCTAATGTAAAAACTCCCAGTCTTGAGTCAATTTCAGTAGTAAATGAATTATCAGATGTATTTCCTGAAGATCTTCCTAGAGTTCCTCCCGAAAGGGAAATAGACTTCAGAATAGACCTTCTTCTAGTTACTCAGCCCATATCTATTCCGCTATACAGAATGGCCCCAATAGAACTTAGAGAGTTAAAGGAACTCCTAGATAAGGAATTCATCAGGCCCAGTATTTCCCCGTAGGGCACATCAGTTTTATTCGTGCATAAAAAAGATGGTTCTCTCAGAATGTGTATACACTATCGTCAGTTGAACAAAGTCACAGTCAAGAACAGACACTTCCTAGAATCGATGACTTGTTTGACCAACTTCAGGGTGCTAGTTACTTTTCTAAGATAGACCTCAGATCAAGCTATCATTAGCTCGTAGTTAGAGAATATGACATTCTAAAGACAGCTTTTTGAACCCAGTATGGTCACTTCGAGTTCCTAGTCATATCCTTTGGTCTTACTAATGCCCCAGTAACTTTCATAGACTTAATGAATCGTGTGTTCAAATAGTACTTGGACATGTTTGTTATAGTCTTCATCGATGACATTCTTTTCTATTCTTGTAGTGAGAATAATCACGCAGATCACCTTAAAATGGTACTTTAGACTCTCAGAACTCATCAGTTGTTAGCAAAATTCAGTAAGTGCGAATTTTGGCTAAGGTCGGAAGAATTCCTAGGTCATATTATTTCTGATGATGGCATTAGAGTTGATCCTCAAAAAATCAAAATGGTGAGAAACTGGCCTAGACTTATCTCTCTATTAGATATTAGGAGATTCCTGGGTTTATGGCTATTACCGTTGGTTTGTTGAAGGATTTTCATCTATTGCATCCCTCATGTCTAGATTGACTCAGAAAAAAGTCCAATTTCAGTGGTCAGATTCTTGTGAGAAGAGTTTTCAGAAGCTAAAGACTCGACTCACCTCAACCCCAGTTTTGATTCTACCAGATAGTTTATATAGGTGTATTGTGTACTGTGATGTATCCATATTAGGTTTGGGTTGTGTCCTCATGCATAGAGGTAAGGTCATAGCCTATGCCTCTAGACAACTTAAGCCCAATGAGAAGAATTATCCGATTCATGATCTTGAGTTAACAACTGTAGTGTTTGCCTTAAAGATTTGGAGGCACTATTTATATGGGTGCATATCGATGTGTTCACAGATCACAAGAGCTTTTAGTGTGTCTTTTATCAAAAAGATTTAAATTTGCGCCAAAGAAGGTTGTATGAGCTATTGAAAGATTATGACATGAGTGTTCTTTATCAACCGGACGAGGCCAATGTAGTGGCTGGTGCTCTCAGTAGATTGTCTATGGGTAGTGTTGCTCATGTTGAGAACGATAAAAAATAAGTTAGTTCAGGAAGTTCACCAGCTTGCCCGACTAGGTGTTTGCTTAGTCGATTCAGCAGAGGGCAGTGTGTGGATACAAAATAGTTTTGAATCCTCTCTAGTTTCTGAAGTGACGGAAAAGTAGGATAGAGATCCTAGTCTAGTTAAGTTGAAAGAGTCAGTCAGAGATCAGAAAATAGAGGTTTTCTCCCAAGGGGGAGATGGTATTTTGTGTTGCCAGGGTCGGCTATGTGTGCCAAGAGTAGATGATTGAGGCAATGAATTCTTACAGAAGCACATAGTGCGCGTTACCCTATTCATCTAGGAGCCACTAAAGTGTATCATGATTTGTGGGAGATCTATTGATGGAGTGGGATGAAGAGGGATATTACCAAATTTATAGCTAAATATTTTACATGTCAGCAAGTTAAGATTGAGCACCAGAAGCCTAGTGGGTCCATGCATAAGTTTAGTATTCCCACATGGAAATGGGAAGAAGTGAACATGGACTTTGTGATAGGTTTGCCTCGTACTCGAAATTAGTATGATTCTATATGGGTTATCATAGACAAGATGACCAAATCTGCTCATTTCTTGCCTGTCCATACCTCCTATACAGCCAAGGACTATGCCAAACTCTATATCAGAGAGTTGGTCAGGTTACATGGAGTCCCAGTATCTATTATCTTAGATAGAGGTACCTATTTTACCTCTTATTTCTGGAAGGCATTCCAAAAGGGTCTTGGGACCCAAGTTCATCTCAGTACAGCCTTCCACCCTCAGACAGATGGTCAAGCAGAAAGGATCGTTTAGACTCTAAAAAATATGCTAAGAGCATGCGTTGTCAATTTTAAGGGTAGTTGGGATGACCACTTGCCTTTGATCGAGTTTGCAGACAATAACAACTATCATTCCAGTATTCAGATGGCTCCATTTGAAACTCTATAAAGTAGAAATGCAGATCTCCAATTAGTTGGTTTGAGGAAGGTGAGGCGACAGTAGTAGGGCCTAACCTAGTGTTTGATGACTTAGAGAAGGTTCAGTTGATCAGAGAAAGACTTAGGGCTGCCTAGAGCCGACAAAAATTGTATGCAGATATGAGGAGAAAGGATCTCGAGTTTGAGATCGATAATTTTGTGTACTTGAAGGTCTCTTCCATGAAAGGAGTAAAGAGGTTTGGCAAGAAGGTAAAGCTCAGTCCTCGATATGTCGATCCTTACAAGATTCTCAGTTATTTTGGAAAGGTAGCTTATGAGCTTGAGTTGCCTTCGGATCTAGCTTCAGTACATCCAGTATTCCATGTCTCCTTGCTAAAGAAATGCATTGGTGACCCAGTAGTCAAAGTTCCCTTAGAGGGCGTAGATATTCCGAATGATCTCTCTTTCAAATAGGTTCCAGTCTAGATCCTCGATCATCAGATTTGCAGACTGAGAAAAAAACAAGTTCTCTTAGTCAAAGTTCTTTGGAAGAATTATTCAGTAGAGGGAGGCTACTTGGAAAGCAGAAGTAGATATACGGACCAAGTATCCTCATCTCTTCTCTAAAACCTCAGATCTAGCTTAAGTAACAGTCTTCCTTAGCTTTACTCAGTTCCATGTTCAGTTACAGTTATAAACTTGGTATCCATTACCATTGCATATTCAGGCATTCATTCATGAATCAATCCAGTCATGTACTCATGCATCAAATATGCATGTTCAGTATGAAGACCCAGCTTATCAGTAGCTTTAGTCATGTATTCCATGTATCAGATATGCATGTTCAGTGTAAAAGCTCAGTTTGTCAGTAGTTCAGTCATATAGTCATGCATCAGATATGTATGTTCAGTGTGTAAACTCAGTCTATCAATGTCTCATCTTAATCAGTCTTGTTCGGGGATGAATGTTTTCAAGGGGGAGATATTGTAATACCTTGTATTTACTTAGATTAAGATTAACTCTTAGTCTATTATTTATCCACTATAAAATTTTTGAAATACTTAGTATTTTTTTAGTTTAGATCCTGGCATTACGTGGGAAATTGAATTAGCTTTCCAACGATACAAAATTTGCCTAAATACGATAATCAGGTAAGAAGTTATGACTATTTTAAGTTTCAGTCGTTAAACACCGTTATTTAGGCCAGTAGTGCATCATGGAGTATGTCAAAATGACAATTGTCAGTTTTCAGTGAGGTACCCGATATTAACGCATCGAGTCAAGGACCCAATCCACAAATGTCAATTTCCAGTAAAGCAACGCTGTTGTACCGCATTGCGCCAAACTTTCAGGTCCCATCCAGTATTGCAACGCGATTCCACTGCGTTGCGCCATCCACCACATTCCCAGTTGTCATTTTCCAGTGGCTTGGAGTATAGTGGCGTGTCGCGCTAGGTGCTCAAATCGGGAATTTTTTAGTAACGATTTTAAATCATTCCCAGGGGTAATTAGGTATTTTTTTGTGACCCAAGTCAGCCTTTAAAATGTAAATTACCCCAAATTAACCTAGTTACATCATTATTATTCAATTTTAACCAATAATCAAAGCATTCTCTCTCAAGAAAACAAACCCTAGCTTTAAGAATCAAGCTCAAAACTCAAGAATTTCTTCAAACACCTTCAAGAATTAACTTTTCAAGTTATGTTAGGTGTTCATCTATGGGTTCCTTTCACCCATAGAGTCCACGAATCTGCTTTCAAACTTCAAGATTTATGATGTATAATTTCCATTCTTGGAATTGAATGTATTCATGTTCATGATAGTAATTGGGATCCAATGCATATTTAATTATAAGTTTTCATGAAATTAAGATTGCTACGTGGTGAATTATATGAATTGCATGCTTAACCCTTGAATTTGAAATTGAATGTTGTATTCATGATTACATGTGTTGACCATCATCATGTGAAATACTCCATGCTCCCTAAGTGTTTACTAAAATGTCTATGTGAAGTAGATAGGGGAATCTTGACATGTCATTATGTGGTCCCAATTATGTACAAGCTTATGCCTTACAAGTGTTGGATGAAATTCCTTTATGAATGAATTATGGACAAATGTACATTATTGTGTATCTCAAGATCATGCTATGCTTTATTTTACATGCTATCGAGTCCTGGGAGTATTTAATACCCAAAAATTTAGTTGTTTTCCTAGAGCCTATGTTAGTTACAGAGTAGTCTCAATCATGTCACGATTAGTAGTACTCTCAGTTAGTTACAGAATTTAGTAGAACTCAGTCAGTTACAAAACTCAGGAAAATTTAGTAAATTCAGTATCAGTTCAGTCCAGTTCAGTATACTCAGTTCAGTGTCTTTCAGTTGGGAGTAGGATTCAGCACCGAGTGAACCCAAGGATGAGGGCTTGCCTGCCAGTAGAAGGTGTGATCCTTAGAAGCAATCCTTGCGTTCTAGAACTACATAGCCAACATAGATTGAGACATCATACCTGCTAGTTGAGGGTTGATGAGGTGTTTTAACCTGTCAGATGAGGCTTCCACCGTTCTCGTTAGAGTACCTGCCAGATAAGGGTAACTCTTAGCTTGTCCTTACCCATGGCACGGTATTGACACCCTTCTAATTGGGGTTATATATTGGTCCCTAACTCAGTTATCTTATTTAGGGCATATCGGTTAGATGATTACCTTTCACAGTCTCAGTTTCAGTCTTCAGAATAGAACTCAGTTAAGTTCTACAGAATTAGGACTGTCAGATACAGTCAACTAGTAACAGTAACTTCAGATGTCAGTTACTCAGTATCAGAACTCAGGACTTAACTTCAGATAAGCTTAGTCACAGTATTTATTTATATGCATAGCAGTGCATATTCAGTATTTACGATAGTATCAGATTATTCGTGTACTCTCATATTCAGTTTCTCTATATCATTTAGTCAGTTATTGTTCATGCATATGAATCCTTGCATTTAGACTTACCTCATCTAGCATACCAGTACATTCCACGTACTGACGCATACTCTTTCTTTGCGCTATGATGTCTTATATCATAGGTTCGGACGCTCAGGTTCCCGACTGCGCATAGACAAATTCAAATTCAGCCAACAGTGTTAGAGTTAGTTGTGAGTCCTCATCTATCGAAGATGTTATATTATTTCAGTTTCTCAGTAGATGCAGTATTTCAGTAGATGGAGTTAGTTGGGGGATTGCCCCATCAACTTCGTTTTACGATAGTTCAGTTAGAGGCTTTTCAGACTAGGTTTCAGACAGTGTTCCATTTTACAGATTGATATTTTAGTTGATACACTTTATCAGTATTTACAAATTTTGAACCTTATGGCGTTTCAGCCTATTTTCAACATTTATTACAGTATCATATTTCAGTGCTCACAGCAGATATCAGTCATGGGTTAACTTGTGGTCCTTCGGGGTCGTAAGCACCGTGTAGCGTCCGGGATACAGACTCGGGCGTTACATAATTGCAGGCAGTGAATGAGCAACAAAACCTATAAGGACCTTATAAAAGGAGATAATCTCCTATTTAATGGCCTTAGGAACGGTTAATAATTCTCCAGTATATGTTTTTTTTAGCTGTCTTTAACAACTGGTGAAAAATACTTTATATTTGAGTCTCCTAATTTAATCCACTGTGCCCTAGACTTCTGCTTCTTAAGACTCTTCTTTACTGAAGACTATTTTTCAAGAGTTTGTAAAGTTATTTTCTCTTGAGATTGGAGGGTATCAGATGGACAATGTAGCATATTTTCTTTTATGATAATTAGATCAATCCTAGGTTGTTCAATCCTCTAAGTTGTGGCTTTGAATTCCATATTACTGAGAGTCTTCAAGTCTGCATATAAAGCTTTCAGTTTCATCCATAAGTTTTTTTCAATGTTGTGGTCCTTTGTACATTGCCAGTTATGCTCAACAATCTGTAAGAAATCTTTACGTTCTACCTAAATATTGATGAACTTAAAATATATTTTGATATTCAGTTGTGAACTAGTAAGGGTAATAAATATTGGAGAGTGATCTGATATATATGCGACATTCGCCATTGCACAAAGTTCTATATATTGTGCTTCTAGTTCTATCTGCCCCAAGTTGTTTGTTGGACCAAGTATAATAGTTTTCTTTCTAAAGCATCACATAAAGTGAACAATCATGGAGGCATTTAGCAAAATCTTTCAGCTTACTGTATTGCACTGGATTTTCTACATATCTGTCCTGAGGGTACAATAATACACTAAAGTCACCACTGATCATTCAAGGTAACTGATTACCTTGAGCAGTTCTTCTCTTTATAGGTATTGTTTGGAAGCTAGTCTCACTGGTTGTGCAGGTTGTGAAAATATAGGGACATTAGGCTCAAGTGTTGCGTTCTGCACATCTACTATGTCATTCATGCTCCAATGGCTCTATGATACCAAACGGTATCTAAAAGAGCTCAAAACAGTCCACAATTTCACAAAATAGTCCACACGTACAAGACACCAAACGGAAACAACAAACACAAACTAACTTAAGAGATAAAGGATAAATAACTTGACATTGAGAGAACATGTAAGGTAAGAACTAGAGAGTATATTAAACTCTAAAACCCCTACAAACATGTAAACTAACACCAAGTTCTTACGTAAACCCAAGAGGAACTCGGTTCACTCAAGAACTCACGTTTCTAGCCAATACACAACACAAGAACCTTCACTTGTGATGTTAGGTTCGGGTGGTCTACTCTCTCTTGAGAGGATAATGTTTCAAGATATTACAACTTTAAAAATGAACTAACTACCAACAAAAGACTAAGAGAATCCTTTATATAGTCTAGTACAAAAAGTAATGCAAAAGACTCCTCCACCCTTAATGAGGAGTGGCGGGTTTGGAGTGCAACTTGGGCAGCCTTGGGTGTATTTTAGAGCACCTAAGGCAAGCCCTCACATGTCAATGCATATACTCCTTTGGGCAGGTTCACAACATGCTCAAAAACATCCATTTTCATAAACGTGCTTTGAAGGCTTTGTAGTTCCTGAGCTTGGCTCCTAGCGATTGGTCTAGAGCCCATGATACCCGTATTATCCTCTCCATCTTGAGAGGAGTTTGACCTCAAACTCACGGGTTCTTCATCTTCAATAGCATCAATCCGTGAGATATTACACACGTTGAGCGTGTTATGCACTTGGTATTCTCGAGGTAAGTCTATCTTGTAAGCATTATCATTGATCCTTTCAAGCATTTGTAATGGACATAACTCTCGGCAGCAACTTGACCTTTCTTTTGGTGGGAAATTGATCTTTTCTAAGGTGTACCCACATCCAATCTCCCGGCTCAAGCATAAGCTTTCTCCTCCCTTTGTTGAGTCTTTTAGAAACCTCTTGCTTTTACTTCTCAAATCGAAACCTCACCTTCTCATGCAATCTTTTCATAGATTTGGCCCTCTTGTTTCTATCTAAGCTGACAATAACATCACTTGGAAAAAGAGTTAGATCCAAGTGGGTTAGGGGATTGAAGTCGTATACACATTTAAAGGGTGTTATGCCAGTGCTTGAATGGATCCCTCGATTGTAAGAAAACTCAATTAGAGGTAGGTGATCTTCCCAAGATGACAACTTAATTTTAACCATGAAACGTAGCATAGAACCCAAGGTCCTATTCACTACTTCCGTTTGGCCATCGGTTTGTGGGTGGCAAGACGTGGAAAACAACTTGGTACCAAGCCTACCCCACATTGACTTCCAAATGTGAATAAGAAACTTGGAGTCCCTACCACTCACAATGGTTCTTGGGATGCCATGCAACTTAACAACATTTTCAATAAACAAAGAAGCTACCTTAGTTGCATCTTCACTATTGGAGCAAGGAATGAAGTATGTCATTTTGGAGAAATGGTCAACAACAACATAGATACTATCCCTACCTCTTTTAGTCCTTGGCATCCCCAACACAAAATCCATAGAATATGAAACCAAGGACATAAAAGAGTGGGAATTGGGGTGTACAACCCGTGAGGAAGGAGCCTAGACTTAGCACTATACAATCCATGTATTGGCCGAAAACTTTTACAACATCCTTGCGCATTCTTGGCCAATAGAATTGTTCCTCCAATATCCCTAGGGCATTGTCAACTCCAAAATGACCCATGAGACCGCCATCATGTACCTCCCTCACAAATAACTCTTTCCATGAGTTAGAGGGTATATACAACTGTCTTCCCCGAAACAAGTAACTATCAAACTTAGTATAGGAATTAGAATCCCTAGACAAATGCCACCTCTCCCTATCCAAAGCATCACTTTACCTATAGATAGGAGAGAAGCAAGGGTTCTCGAGATACAATGATTTTAAGCTCTCAAAACCCATCAATTTTGAAGATAAAGTAGATACAAGAACATGTTTTCTAGACAAAACATCGGCTACCACATTATCCTTACCCTTTTTATATTGAATAACATAAGGGAAGGTTTCAAGAAACTCAATCCATTAGGCATGCCATTTTTTAAGTTTTTCTTGTGCCCGAAGGTGCTTCAAGGATTCATGGTCCATTCGGATCACGAATTCTTTGGGTCGCAAATAGTGTTTCCAATTGCCCAATGCTCTAATCAAGGCATACAACTCTAAATCATACATGGAGTAGTTTAGAGTGGCACCTTTGAGCTTTTCACTAAAATAAGCAATGGGTTTTGAATCTTGCATCAAAACAGACCTTATGCCTACTTTACTAGCATCACATTTAATTTCGAATATCTTATCAAAATTAGGCAATTGCAACAAAGGTGCCGAGACGAGCATAGCTTTTAAGGCCTCAAAAGCCTTAGCTTGTTCATCACCCTATTAGAAGGGTTGGTCCTTTCGGATTATCTTGGTCAAGGGGGCGGTAATGGTTCTAAACCTTTTGACAAACCTCCTATACAAACTTGCCAACCTATGGAATCTTTGTACTTCACCAACAGTTTGAGGGGTTGGCCAATTTTAATGTTAGTTATGTTGGAGTCATCAACCTCTACCTTTGAAATTACAACAAATCCCAAAAACACAACTTTATCAATACCAAAAGAGAATTTTTCAATATTAGCATATAACTTCTCTTTCCTAAGTACTTCAAACACACTCTTTAGATGCAATACATATTCGTTAAGGGACTTACTATAAACCAAAACATCATCGAAGTACATAACTACAAACTTTCTAATAAACAACTTCATCATATAATTCATTAGCCACATAAAGATACTAGGAGCGTTGGTAAGACCGAATGGCATGACCATCCATTCATATAAACCGAACTTGGTCTTGAATGTGGTATTCCATTCATCACCCGATTGCATTTGGATTTGGTGATAACCACTCCTAAGATCAAACTTAGAAAATACACAAGAGCCATTTAATTCATCAAGCATATCATCTAATCTAGGGATAGGATGATGATACTTTACCGTAATCTTATTTATGGCTCAACAATCCATACATATACGCCATGTTCCATCCTTTTTCGGAACTAGAAACATCAGAACCGCGCATAGACTCATGCTTTTCTTGATATACCCTTTGTTGAGAAGATCCTCAACTTGCCGTTACAGTTCTTTTGTATCTGTGGGGTTGCTCCTATAAGCCGGCTTGTTTAGTAATATAGACCCTGGAATAAAGTCTATTTGGTGCTCAATACCTTAAAGTGGAGGTAGTCCTTGCGGCAACTCACTAGGCAACACATCTTCAAATTCCCGTAAAACACTAGAAATAAAAGAAGGGATAGGGAAAGTGGACGGGTTAGTGTCAAAAACATGAGCCAAAAGTAACATAAGAGCGGTATCATCATACTCTAGAGGTCTCTTTTCCGAGCCAACATTACCATAGAATCCCTACCCTTCAAGGCCTGAACTCCCTCTTCTCCCTCACTCCTTCCACTCTCGGGTTCAATACCCCTACCTTGGGTTCCTTCTCCTTTCTTTCCTTTTCTTTCAAGCGGTTCAATTATTGGTAAGCCTCATATACTTGTGATGTTGAAAGTGGTATGAGGTTGTACTTCTGACCCTTGAACTCAAAAGAATAGTAATTAGTTCAGCCATCATGCTTGGTCGACCTATTATATTGCCATTGCCGACCTAACAAGAGATGACAAGCTTTCATTGGAATGATGTCACAAAGTACCTCATTTTCATAGTTTTGAACTTTGAACCGAATCACTATTTGATGGGTTAGTTTTAATTCTCCATATTCGTTCAACCATTAGAGCTTATATGGACTTACATATGGAGTAGTTGGCAACTTCAAGTATTCCACCAATGCGGCAGTAGCCACATTGGCACAACTTCCACTATCAACAATCAAGGAATGCACACTTCCCTTAATGAGACACTTAGTATAAAAGAGGTTTTCCTGTTGGCTTGGACCATCCAACGCCTTGCTAATCATAACTCTCCATACCACATAATCAGGTACTTAAAGTTCACCCTCTTGAGGCTAAAATTCTTCCTCATTATCATCATTAGGCCCCTCGGCCTCTCCTCCCTCTCCATATTGAGAGGCTTCATCATTCTCAACTACTTTAAGTCCCATTTCTTCCCCCAAGAAATATAATTTTCCCTCTCTTAGGATCACATTTCTCTGATTATGACACTGACTAGCCTTGTGTCCCCACCAGTGGTGTTTGAAACATTGGAATCTCTTGGAATTGGATGTAGTACCCGTTTTACCTTCATGTCTTAGAGGTGGATGTTGGGCAGCCTTGTGCATGGGTTGAGGAGCATTTGATAGAGGAGGCTTGGACTTGTTCCACCCTGTAGTTGATGAAATCACTACTTTGTTCTAGGTCCAACCCGTGGATCCTTGGTAACTCTTGGTCTTGTATGTATACCTCTCTTTATTCTCTCTTTCAATCTCTAACGTCGCTTGAAATATCCCTTCAATAGTTTCAAACTTATGAAATGTCATGTGCGTAAAGATTTCTTTATTTAGGCCGACCTTAAACCGAATGATGTCGTGGCTCACTTGCTCCCCTCTATGATCAAGTTTCAAAATAAGTTGTTGAAATTCATCATAGTAAGCCGCTACAATCTTGTTTCCTATTTTTCAAATTATACAATTTAGCAAGGAGTTCATGTTGATAACTTTCGAAAAGATATCTTTGCCTCATAAGATACCTTAGTCGAAACCAAAGAGGGGGTTGCCCTTCAATCAAGACATTGCCAAAACGTTTAACATACTCCCACCATGTGGTAACATATCCATCAAAACGAGCAATTGCATAACAACTCTTTTTTTTCCCCGTGAGATCATTAACTTGGAAGATCCTCTCACATGCGGATTCACATATAAGAAACTCTTTGGGATCACTTTCTCATTAAAGATTGGAAGTCCCATTTTGATAGTGTTAAGGCCTATACCCCTATCTCTATCACCTTGGCCAACTCTACCTTCAATCCCATAGTTTTCTTTAGGCTCCATCCTTTTACCTCCAATCCCATCTTCCATCAAGTAAGGATCATCATACACTCCATACCCTTCCCTATGGTTCTCTCTATCGTACCCCTCTTCTTAAATAGGTAGATTTTGGACAAGTGGAATTTGGTAAGGTGGGTTTGCATTTAGTGGAGGAGGTATTTAAATTGGAGGATTTTGGAGTGGGTAATTTGGGTTTAAGGGTGGCATTTAGGTTCCAAGTCCTTCTTGTGGGACTTGGTAAAGTGAGGAATGGATAGGTACATCTTGTTCATGGCTTTGGGAGTATAGGTTGACTTGGTTTGTAGTATTTAATGGGTATAAACTTTGGTGCAAGGCTTCGGGAGTAATAGTAGGTGAGGAGTTTTGAGGGGTAGATAGTCGAGAGCTTCTTTGGATTTCCACCCTCTCCAACCTCCCACTTATGGAGACCACATCCGATCCCAACTTCTCAATATTTGCACTAACCCTAGCCAAGTCTAGAGACAAGGTTTCAAGACTAGCCAAGACAACATTTATGACATTATTGTCCATGGTTGGAGCATTGGAAGTTTCGGATTCCATTTTCACCTGTACCTACAAAACAAATAAACGTTAGTTCAAATTACTCTCACACACTCTTCACACTCGGCGTCCTTACACTTGGTTCTTCAAGTGTTGTAAACCGGCTATCAACTTGTGAGAACTTGGTAATAATTCTACTCTTAGGTTGGAATAGATTTTTGGTTTGAAGACTTAACGAAGTTTTGTACGTACTTGAATAAAAAACAACTACGAGTTATAAACGAACAAAGCACCACAAGTAAAGCTAACACGAAAGAAGTACTCAAAAAACTAGTTCCCAACTTAGTAGATTATTACTAGCTGCCAACTAGTATAGGAGTCAATAAAAATGAAACTATTGGAGACAAGGAAAGAAACTAGGAATTTCCAAAAACTTAAGTCTTGTTATTGATATGGCCTACAATGTTTGGCCGTTAATTATTGTTGTTAAAGTTTAAGTGTGTTAGTTCAAGATGTGAGTTGTTCAATCTTACTCCTTTGATGATGAATTTTTGGATTTTGGTATAGGTGGACAAGACTTTGGACTCTCTTTTCAAGAGTCAAAAGGCTCCTATCAACTTTTCACCAACTTACACCTTTTTGGTAAAACAACTTTTTGAGGTAGCTTTGTCTCTTTCTTCTTTTGGCTATCCTTAAAAAGTGTTTTACTCCTTTTTGGTATGTTTGCTTTTTGAGCACCTTTTTTTTATTTTACCACTTTGGTGTTGTCTTGAAAGTGTTTCCAATACAAACACAAAGTCATGTCGTCTTTTTCTCTTTTCAAAATCAAACAACAACTTTTTTCTTGAACACCACTTCAAGAACAAGATGAACTAAAACAACTTCTAGCCGTCCAACCTTCCAACAACACTTTGTCATGAGCTTAAATCTTGGACTTAGACTCAAGGGGTGTTAGTGAATAATAATCTAACACAATAAACCACTAAGACAAACAAAAGCACACCTAAATCTAGACATTATTCTCAGCCAAACAACAACAACAATACCAAGAACACTCGGCCAAGAACAAGAACACTTCAACTTTTTTATTTTTATTTTTCGACTTAGAGAGACCAAGATTGGTAGTGTAGGAACACAACCAGCCTTAGCTTTGATACCAAATGATACCAAACGGTATCTAAAAGAGGTCAAAACAGTCCACAATCTCACAAAAACAGTCCACACGTACAAGACACCAAACGGAAACAACAAACACAAAATAACTTAAGAGATAAAGAATAAATAACTTGACATTGAGAGAACATGTAAGGTAAGAATTAGAGAGTATATTAAACTCTAAAACCCTACAAACAGTAAACTAACACCAAGTTCTTACGTAAACCCAAGAGAAACTCGATTCACTCAAGAACTCACGTTTCTAGCCAATCCACAACACAAGAGGAACCTTCACTTGTGATGTTAGGTTCGGGTGGTCTACTCTCTCTTGAGAGGATGATGTTTCAAGATATTACAACTTTAAAAATGAACTAATTACCAACAAAAGACTAAGAGAATTCTTTATATAGTCTAGTACAAAAAGTGATGCAAAAGACTCCTCTACCCTTAACGAGGATTGGCGGGTTTGGAGTGCAACTTGGGAAGCCTTGGGTGTATTTTAGAGAAGGCAAGCCCTCACATGTCAATGCATATACTCCTTTGGCCGGGTTCACAACATGCTCAAACACGTCCATTTTCATAAACGTGCCTTGAAGCCTTTGTAGTTCCTGGGCTTGGCTCCTAGTGATTGGTCTCGAGTCCATGATACCCATATCACTCTACCTCTTTTATCTTTATATCTTCTCAGGCCCCTTATCTTGTTCTATGGTTAATCTTTTGTATTGCCAAGTCTGAATAAATCTCTTTGGCACTTCTTTCTTATGTCTGGGAATTGGTGGAGGCTCACATAGACAAATATGACCAATAACTTGACATTTTTGACAAAATACAAGCTTCCAATCATGTGTGACTACTTGTGGAAAATTATGACCATCAGAAGCTCGAACAGTGACTGAATCTGGCAATAGTAGAGTAATGTTGACTTAAATTAGTATCTTGGCATACGATACCCAATTTTGCTTAGTTGTACATTTATCAGTGTATATTGGAGTGCCTATTGAACTAGCAATTATTCTCAACAAGTCACAGCTCTTCACCCATAATGGAATCTCAGTAGGGTATTCTTCATTAAAGTCAAATTGAGTTGATCAAGGCTGGAGTATAAATGGTCTATTATTGATAGTGTAAGGTCCTAAACATAATACTTCTTGTTGATCAGCTTGTGATTTAAATTTAGCAATGAAATAACCTTCTTCATGCAGAAATAACTCCGGCTATAACCTTCTCCATGCACAAACAACTCCGGTTGAGCAACTTCTTTCCAATTTTGATTGACATAATGTATCATCGCATTATAGCCAGGGTTTGCCCATTAACACCCACTTCCATTTTTGAGTTCCCTTCTCAACGTCTGCCTTATCTGGTTGGATTACATTTTGTCCATTAACAATTAGTAGGGGTATATAGTTCAAAGACATACCATGCATTACAAGTCTATTCTTCTCAAATAGGTTGGTTCACCCATGGTGCAGCAGGTGCCTTTCCTTTTTCTCTCTTCTTAAGCTCCCCCTCTGTCAGATCTGGTAGTATTGTTACATTGACTTGGTGAACAATAGCTTGATTCACAGTTCCATTGAGATCTGCACATTGAACCCTCAATGAAGCACTAGATTAATCAATTTTACTATAGGTAGGGGGTCTCAATAGAATCTTCTTAGTTGCATTAGTTGTTCTATCCCTATCTCCTACTAGATTTTGATCCGTAAACTCAATCACTATTGGAGGTATAATCAAGTCAGAATCAAACGGTTTTCGAGTTCTAGTAGCTACAAAGATACCAAATATAGCAATAGTGGTCTTGGGTGGCCTTCCTCGACCTCGTCCCCTCCTCGCCCTCTCCCTCTAACCATGGCTATTAAGCTCAGTGTACGTTAGGTAACATGTGCCGAGAGCATTTTTAGAGAGAAAATTTAAATCCTAATTGTTTATTTTTCATTTGTGGCTAACTACCTTTCCCTTTTTTACAAAAATAATAACAATAAGCATTAATACTTAAACAACATGCACATTTCATTTTAAAATTGGAGTTCCCCCATTATATTTAGTTGTAATTTGGCTCGCTCCTCCCCATTTTATTTCCCATTTTAAATAGCATGCATTTGTATTTTAACATGCATTAATATTTTACATACATACATATTTACTCGATATTTAATAAATTATAAATAAGATGAATAATTTTAATAAATAAATTTTAACTTGACATATGAAACAAGGTAAAGTTCACATGAAAACACAAAATAAATAGTAAAATCATTTCATGAAAAAGTTAAATAATTATTTAAATTTATTCGTCGTCATCTCATCCTTCGATTGATAAAGTTCATTCGCTAAAACACTTTTTCTTTCAAATTTTGTCATTGTTTGATTTGTTGATCCAACTTATTCTCGAGCAAGCTTTACGAGATAATACCAACAACGTCTTACAAGCGCCCTATTGTTCTCCTTCCAGATTAGATAAAAATTTTATTAAAAATAAAATATGCATGTTATTAAAATGTTTATGTTTATTGAATAAAAAAAATTATAAGGAAAGGTAGCTAGCCCACAAATGAGCGAACTCCAACGTTATATTTTTTAAAAGTTTTTATTGAATAATTTTTTTAAAAAAAGAAAATGGAGTTAGCCCATAAATAGGTGAACCTCTACTAAATTTTTATTCTAAATTTACTATTGAATAAAAAGAACTTATCGAAATAGGGTTCGCCAGTTTTTGGGCGAACTCTATTTTTTTTAAAATCAGCAATGTCTATTAACAGAAGAAACATATAATTCGCCCAAAAAATGAACGAACTGCCTGTTTTGATACATATGCAAGCAGGGCACTGTCCGTTTTGGTGTATTGTGTTGAAAAAATGTTCATTTTGACTCCGGACTCTATCTTTTGTCTGGAGTGTCTAAACAAATTCTAGGATGAAGTTAAGGCTATGCAATAGGTAGGTAAAGTGAAAATAGGAAAGCTAAAGCTATTAAGGAACCTTACTATACAACTGTGTGGATCAAATTAACACCTATAGTAAAAAGTGTACCAAATAGCACAAACTTCTATAGTTCTATTGATTTGAAGCTATTACTGTTACTGGTGAGAAGAAGTACCTCTTGTTCTAAATTAGTTTGGGAAAAGTCATGATATATCATTATGAACTTGTGACCACGCAAGGACAATCGACCATCACGATGAACAAGAAGATTTTATATAATGGTCGTTTATACGTAAAAATTGTGAAATTTGATAAAGCATACTACAAAGACGTGCTCTAGAGCTTTGTCTCAACTAAAATCCATTTCATCTCATTTTGAACGTGTACAAGTAGACACTTATAATATCATAAAGTTGAACAAGTAGGCACACGCATCCTGCATGACAAATCATGTGATGCACGTGTTCTACATGTCAAATGGATTGAGATTTGTCACGTATAGAACACATGTGTTTACTTGTTCAACTTTATGATAATTTAAGTGTCTACTTGTGTACATTTAAAGTTGGAGGGCATAGATGCAAGTTGAGGTCAAATTAAAGGGCACATTTATGTATTATGCCATTTGAAAAATATAACATTTGTTTTCAAGGAAAAGTAGAGTTATATTTGAATATGAATACAAATTAGAATTGTTTTGAGATTTTGTGAGTGATTATTGGAGTTTTAAGTTGTGAATGGTAAATGAGAAAAAATATCTTTTGGACTGCACCTAAAAGACACCTTTTAGATTGCATCTCTCTGTCTCACTCTTTCATCGTCTATAAATTCATCATAGGTCTTGCCTGAGATTTTTTATACACTGAAATACCAAAATTGAATTCTTCCCCTCTAAACTGTTCTCCGCATTTGTTTTCCTAATAATAGCCGATCATGTGTATAAAAATATGTAGATTTTCAACTATACATACTTTTAGATGCACGATCGAATAAAGTGGTCTGAAGGAAGTAGCGAATATAATTATTTTTAGCTGCACGATCAAATATGTATCGTACGTTCTATTTGTTAGAGAGTAATGGGCCTTATTCCTGAGGAGTTTTAGCACTTGTTATTTGTTCTGCAACCCATTATTGAAAGATGAAAAGATTAGCCCATTCTGAATTGTAGAGGCCTTCTGAATCATTTTCATGTGATATATGCACATCTTATCGAGAAATGATAGAAATGGTCCTTAATAAATGGGTCTGGGGTTGGAATATTTTGGTCTTTCATATATACTATCACATCGTTATGGTCTTTAATGGATGATAAAGATAATTATTTTAATTTATTTATTTTTTGAAAAAATAACATAAACATACATTTTAACTTATCATAGTTATACAAATCTCCACCCTTACAAAGTAATTACAAAACTTTCAACTAATTAATTATGTATCTTCGTTGAATGTATCGGGAACTAATTATGTATCTCGATAGATCTGAAATCGAAAAAAATATAACGGAAGCTAATTATGTATCTCTACAAAGGATTTTTTTTTATCTTTGTTGAATGTATTATGTATCTCGCGAAAGACCTAAAATCGAAAAAAAATGTATCGAAAGCTAATTATATCCTTATAAAGGAAAAAATATATCTTCATTGGATGTATTGAGAGCTAATTATGTATCTTAACAGATCTAAAATCGAGATTTTCAATAATTATGCAAAATGTCAAAAGAATTTATATTTAAGCTCCAAACTGTCAAAATTTATATTGTGTATATATATACATATATCACGTAATTGAAATAATCCTTAATGTATGGAAAAAATGATTATTGTAGTTCTAAACGTTAAAAATAATGGTGTAGGTAAAAAAAATCTGTTAAGTTCAACCAACCAGTCACGTAAGAAAAAAAAAAAAATACCTTTCCCTTCCACCATCGCGTGCGACTACAATACTGGAGTATTATATTTTTCTTACTTTTTTTATAACATATTTTCGCTCTCGTCTTGAGAGATATAATTTGGTTATGATTTCAAAGGCAAAAATATACGTTGATCATTCGTACAAGAATTTCCATTAAAAATAGCAAAAGTTGACCTCTTTTCTTGTTAGCAAGATTTTATTATGACTGAAAGATTTCGCTCTCATTAGCTCAAGTAAATCCTAGTTAAAGACTATTTCAATTACATCGTATATATGAAGAATTAAAATAAATTATTTTTTCATAAAAACCATTTCAGCTCCATGATAGATATAAATGGAATAAAATATTCCAAGCCCATACATTATGACCTTTTTGATCATTTTCTCCATTATTATCATTCTGAATTGCTTTAAGACCTTTTCTTCTTCCTGTTGTGGTAATTTCGTTTTTCTTTTGTAAAAAAAAACCGCTTTTGTTCTGTATCTATAGGAGATTAATTTGCACATGGGTAATAACAACATATCTGGCATAATCACACAGTGGGGTCTGAGAAGGGTTGGGAATGTGCAATCTGTATAATAAGGAGTAACACAAGAAAATTGAAGGAAAGGTGTCTTTTAAGTCTTGAATGAAGGATTGGTGATATTGACCAACAGATAGGGTCAAACATTATTAGGAAACTTGATCAAGTTAATTGTGGACTTGATTAATATTTTCAAAACTTTTTAATCTTTTCAAAAATATAAATCAACCCAACCCACACCCTTCTTCAATCCAAATCAACCACTTTCTCCTCTCTCTCGACAGCTTCTCTCAACTCTCTCCCAACCAACAGTTCTGCAAAATTTCTCCCTTCAACTCCCGACGACTTCAACCTCCGACAACAAATAGTTGGGCTTCGAGTTCCCCTCTTCAATTCAATCAACCTATCTCTTATCCCTCTCTCGACTGTTTCTCTCAACTCTCTCCCAACCAACTGTTCTGCAAATTTCTCACTTTAATCCTCGGCGACTTCAACGTCCGACTATAAATAGTTGGGCTTCAAGTTCCTTTTCGATTTCAATCGACGTGACAGCCTTGCTCTCCGACCACAACAGTTTCGAATTCTTCATCATTCTTTTTCTTCTTTCACAGGTAAAAATTTATGGCCTTTTTAGTTTTGAAAAAAACGAGGAACTTGAGCCAACTTCTCTTATAGTATTGGTTAGCAATTTCAATATTTGTTGCACTAATTTGACATGCGGTCTGAATAAAACCCCAATTTCTGGTATTTCTGCTCTTCTCTTTTCGAAGTGAATTATGATATTTTGTTGTTTGTTGCATTTTTTTTAAGTTTGATTTTTATTGTTTGTGTTTATAAAAACAAAAATAAAATTTGGTTTGATTTATTCTGTTCTTGTTCTTGGTAAAAATGGTGAAATTGTTGTTTTTTGTTTAACAAAATCGTGCTACTGTTTCCTCCGATAGATTACCTACCTGGTGCAACATATTAACCATCTGATGCAACAGATTTATCATATAATGCAACAAATCAACCATCTGATGCACCAGAGAAACCATCAGATTACAATTCTGATGTAACAGATTAAATATCTGATGTAACAGCTCTACCATATGTTGCAATAGATTAAGCATCGGATAAAAAATTTGATGCAACTAACTAACCATCTGGTGCAATGGAAGAGCTATCATATTAATGATCTGATGCAACAGATGAACCAGCTGTTGAATAAAATCCTACCAACTTTCCTACAGGAAAAGTTTAAGACTTGATTTTTCCAACTGATCATTCATCTGCTGCGATAGACGACCCTATGTTGGAAGAAATCTAAACAATATTAACCGTTGATAATTGTTCCAACAGATCACTCATGTGTTGCAACAAATGTGTGACCTGTTGCACAGACCATTTATTTTTCTCAACAGATGAGTGATATATTTTGTATTGTCACAACAGATTACTCAGTCGTTGCTATGGATTATTTAACTTTTCCAACAGATCACTCATATATTACAACAGATGATGTTGCAATAGTTGTGTGATTTGTTGAACAAACCATTCATCTATCTTAAAAGATGAGTGATATGTTTTGTATTGTTGCAACAGATTACCCATCCGCTACAACAGTTTGGCTATATGTTGCAACAGATATACTACCTGGTGCAACAGATCGGTGATCTTTTGTAACTGTTATTTTACTGTTTTGCTTGTTTGATTTACTGTTATCCTTTTTTAATGATGCATTAATCAACAATAATATATTATTTTATGTTCTTGTTAGTTTTAGATAATATGGTTTCCAAAAGAACAGAAACTGAATCAAGTCCAAGTAAAGAAACAAGTGAAGCAGCTTGGCTACATCCACCACTCTATGAGCTTGCTTTACAAGCGTTATCTTAATCGGGAGCAGAATATGATGAACACGAGGAGGAGGAATATTTCAAAAGAGATGATGTAGATGCTAATAGCCCTTCCACCAAAGAACTGGTCAAAGCCTTCAGCATTAATCATTATCCTGTGAGAATGCAGTACGATGGTGCCGCAGATTTAACGGGTGATTTCGTGGTTAAGTTAGCCATGGGAAAATCTTTCGACGCCTTCAGAAAAATACTTCGAGAACAAAAATTAGATGCTTATTTCAGGGACAGCTTCTTTGGAAAATATCTTGATTTGTCGGAGGACAACAATGCTCGTTTCCAAATAAAAATGGTATATGAATTTCTCAACCGTAGGTTTATGTATGAAAACAATGATAAGATGGACAAGGTGTGGATAAATTATTGTGGCATGCCTGTTTGTTTTGGTTGGAAGGAGTTTGCCATAGTTACTGGACTAAAATGTTATCCTCCTTCTCAATTTATACCTATTTTAACCCAAAAAAGGCACCCCGCACACTCAAAAAAGGCAAAGGGAAGTCGTATGATCGTGATGACCTGGTGTCCATTATTGGTCCAAGCTTCAAAAATAAAAAATTGATAGAAACGTTGAAAGGTAAAGGACTTTCAAAGAAGCACAAGCAGTCATTGTGCTTGGTTTGGTTTGTACATAATATTCTTTGGGCGAGAGACATTAACAACAACATAAGCCTCGATTTAATAAATCTCTCCGAGGATATTGAGGCGTTTAGCAGCTATCCATGGGGGTATGAAAGCTTCAAAATAACTGTCAAATATTTGTTGACTTCGTTAGCGCCAAAGCCAGTCAACTTATATGGCTTCCCATGGGCTTTCATGGTAAATGTTTCTTTCTTGTATTATGATATCATTCATTTTTTCGCTCAATAATGGTTTTGATTTATTGGCGTTATTTTATAGGCTTGGGCATTTGAAGCCATTTCTTATTTGAGACAATAAGTGAACTACTAGGAAGGAGTTTTCTGTCCAAGAATTTTGAGATGTTTGTCGGCCAAAACTGATAAAACTACAAAATTTCTTGATCTCTTCAACCCCCCGAAGGATGCAGTAAGTATAATTATAATTAATTTTTTCTTTTAATTAATATTTTTTTGAATGATCTATTCATCATTCTAATATATGTAATGATTTATGTTAGAATGTGCATCCGTCGCTAGTGCCGACTAATCTAGAGTTGAATATGCCATTTTTCTTACTTTACGGCCTGTGCAAACTTTATTGGACCCTAAGGTCATCGATAGAATAAAAATAGAATTGTTTGGTGCAACAACCATTACAAGAAAAATAATTTTGGAGGGCGGGCTTGTTGTTGTTGATAGAGCTGTTGGTAGTGGTAGTGGTGCTGCTGTTGGTGCTAATGATGCTCCTCTTACTGTATTTAAAGCAAACCATTATGAGTATGATCATACTAGTTATACAGATTTTGCCTCTCCCAGCGAATGTTCTGCATGTAAATGTCAAGACTGCAGGGCGAAACATGATATAGTGATTAATGCTATTAATGCATTAACTATTTCTGTTAAGAAATTGACATCTAAGAGGGGTCTCATTTTATCAAAGAGGATTTTATTTCATCCGCTCCATTAGAGATTAGGGCCAAGAGGAGAAGGAGAGTGATTTCCAGGGCATTATCAGGCATCCAAAAAAGCAAAATTGCAACTCCTCTATCTGTGTGCTACACTGAGCAACGTACAATGTCCAAAGAAGAGCAGCACGAGCTGAAGAAGGTGAATATATTATATGTCTTCCAACTGACAAAACAAACAGACACATATTTGTTTCAACAGATGACACATCTGCTAAAAATTATCAAACAGATATATACATCTGTTGCAACAGTTGACTAACCTGTTGCACCAGACACTTTATCTGGTGCAACATATATCTCATCTGTTTTAGCAAATCAGACAGCTCTTCGTACCGCTTTTATTTGTACCAACAGACGACCTATCTACTACAATATATGATTCATATGTTGCAACAAATGGTTCATCCATTACAAATTATCACACAGGGTCTTCCTCATATAGAAATTTGTCCCAACAGTTGATTCATTGTTGCAACAGATATATAATCTGTTTGAGACAATTTAAAAAGGAAGGAAGACCTGTTTGATTTGCTAGAAGAGATGAGTTATCCTTTTCCATTTTATTGAATCTCCGTGATTAGCATTGACCAATTTTGGCTTTCCAGGTGGATGTAGAAGAAGCTACTACTGAACAGCATTGATAATATGCTACTTTTTTATGCAAATACGGAGAACAGAAAGCGCAAAAATCATACGCAAGTGACAATAAAGATCCACGACGAGCAAAACCGAATTTCATAGCACCGGATGAAGAACAAATTCATACTGAGTAGATCTTTATAGCTTGAGCCTGTCAAAGCAATCCTTGGCAGTATACATAAATTGTTGTTGATGCATTTGTTGAGATCTGTATCCATAATAATTTTTATATTTCATTTATTCATTGACTTATTTCAGCTAATTAATGAAGGCTTTGATTAATTTTATTTTGTCTACGAATTTTATTTATTTCTTAGATTTGAACTTATTAATTGAAAAGGAATATTAGATTCAAATATTGTAACAGATAATGTATCTGTTGCAACAGAGGACACATCTATTAGAAAAATCAAACATATTTAGACATATGTTGCAACTGGAATTTATCAAACAGGTCTTCCCACTGTTGCAATAGATGAACTTTAGATAAAAACATCAAGATAATGCAACAGATGATACATCTATTGGGAAAAAGAACAGATTTAGACATATGTTGCAACAAATAGACTTTATCTGTTGTAACAGATGACACATCTATTGGAATAATCAAATAGATTTATACATATGTTGCAACAGGTAGATTATCTGTTGGAATTTATCAAACAGGTCTTCCCACTATTGCAACAGATGGACTTTAGATAAAAACATTGAGATAATGCAACAGATGACCAACCTATTGCAACAGATAAACTATATGTCAGAACAGGTAGGATAACTGTTACAACGGACGGAGAATCTGTTGCATTATAAATAGTCAACTTTCGTTGGACATAAAAAATTATCACTACGTGTAAAAAGATTAAAGTGAATTGAATTGAAATAAAAAAGGCGCAACCAATCGATGGTGTTCAGTTCAAACACCTAAAATAAAATAGGCACCAAGTAGACATGTTTATTTTAAACACGTAAAATAAAATAGGCATCAAATGTGTCAGTGTCAATCTGACACATTTCATTGACTTGCCATCACTTGGCCCCCAGCAGTCATTTCCCCCCCCAGTGTCTTATATATTCATAGTCCTGCTAAAATTTAACCCTAAATTCCAAATCTTCTTCTTCATCGTCATCTTCTTTTATCTGTCCAAATTCTTCAAATTATTACTTTCATATTTTTCAACTGACCTTGACAATGTCGAGCGCATCTTCCACTGTTTTTTGTGATAAAGATTTTCGATATTGTAAGTGCGGTCATGAAGCTCTGGTAAAGACTTTTTGGACTCAACAAAATCAGGGTTGTAGGTTTTTTACTTGTAAGATTTCAAAGGTAATATTTTTTTATTTAATTAGTTTATTAATTATTGACTTGTAATTGTTTTGTAATTGTGTTCTCTTTTTTATAGAAATTGGGTGGATGCGATTACTTTGATTGGTATGAAGAATGACACCCTTCACAAGCAAATCGTGTAATCTGGGATTTGTTGAACAAAGTCAAGGCTTCTGGAAAGAAAGAAAATCAAGAAAGAAGATACTACATTATTGTCATTATTGCTACTGGTTTGGTGTTGTTGGAAACATAGATATTGAAGCCTAAGTGCTGAAATTTTTATGGTGGTGTGTGTATTTTCTACTGGTTTGTTGTCGACGAACACATAGATATTCAAGCGTAACTGTTGGAAAATATCAAAAAGATTTAGGCATATGTTAAAAAATTTAGGTCATTTGTTGGAAATTATCAAACAGGTCTTCCCACCGTTGCAACAGATTAGACTTAGATTTTTAGATTTTTCATAGAAATAACATCGACATAATACAATAGATGACCAACTTATTGCAACAGATAAACTATCTGCCAGAACGGATTAAATATATTTTACAACAGATTGACAATCAAATCTATTACAATATAAAAAACTCAACTTTCAACAGAAAAAAATTATTGCCACTACATGCACATGTAATAAAGTGAAGGGTGACTTGAAATTAAAAATTTCTATTTCACAGGCTCTTCTTTATATACAGGCTTCAAGCGTCCAGTTTGTACCCCATAATCCCAGATCTCTTGCAGGTTTGCCACAACGTTGTCGCACAGAAAAGTCATTGGCTCAACCATTTCTGTGTCGGTTAGCAAATATTAGATATGTGCAAGATTGTGCGAGCCGCTCTCTTTAGCGGCATCCCTGTTTTATCCTTCAAAATCTCATGATTTCTTCATCAACACTTTCTTTGGCAAATGATTCATCAGTTTACTCTCCCTCAACAAGATGGGCAATAACACTATTAGTGGCTCCAAGAGGAGAAAAAGATTGAAATCATCGACGAGAGGTACGTTGGAGTCATAAACATTGATCTTTCCCTCCTTGAGTAGTATCTCAGCAGCTCGATAATGCATCCATTCACGCTAATGATTGCAAGAATCCTTTTTGCCTCAGTCCAGCTCTTGGCGTGTGGATTTGGCCTATCCCCTCTAACATATCTTAACGTTTCTTCTTCATTCAAGACCAACGTTGGAACTAAGAAATCAAGTTCCATGCCAAGGGCTGACGCCTCTCCATTGAGTTGATCGTACCTATCCTTGAGCTTCTTATAGAAGTCGAGCTCCATTATTCTATCAGTAGCGTCACAAGCTTCCCGGTACATTAATTGCCTTTTTCTCATGAGGCAGAGAATTCTGTCAACATATTGTGAGATAAGAAGTCAATTTTTAAATAGGTTAGTAATTGTAAAGATGCACTGGATGGTCCATCTGTTGCATAGGGTTCTCTGAATCAATAATCCAACGCAACTTATGCAATATATGGATAATAAGTTGCAACAGAACCACAACCAGTAGCACCAGTATACCCAGCTGTTGCAATAGATATGAAATTTATTGCGTAGCTTCTTCTTGATGGAGTAGATTAGAAGGGCTAGGTTAGGAAAAGTAAACTTGCCTTATCCTCGTATGGCATACGTATATCAGTCATAGTCTAGAAATCTTGGGGGAAAAGGGAGGACTGGGTAATCTGGTGCGCCCGGCTTGGCATTCTTGGCCTGTCATAGATCTCTCTTCTCTTCGGCGCCAAGTTCCGCGTATATGTCCACCTTCTTGACTGACCCCTGAACTTCAACAGCTTTTGGAGAGGGAGAAATTGCAGTTTCTTTTGATTTTCATGCGAAGAGTACGTCTCTAATTGCTCTTTTCTTTCTTCTAACCAACGTTGTAGGAGTGTGTGACTCCCTCACCTTCTTGGATGGTATGACACACCTCTTGGATTTGAATTCCTTGATATCTTTAGAGATAGCCTCTACTTTTTCAAAGAGGTTACCCTATCCATCCTTGCACTCATCGCATTCGCAACGAGAACACGAGGGTGGAGAGGGGTGAGAGGGGCCTGTGTAAGGGCAAAAAAGTATGTCTTCAAACAAATTTATTCTTTCTTGTGCATCAACATGCTCATTATCACGAGTGGTAGCAGCATCATCATGCCTTCTACCAACACCAACAACTCCACCAGAAGAAGCACCCAGATCTGCCTTAGTAAAAGGTTGGTCATGAAGAGCCTCAATATTAGGTTGACCTTGCCTAACTGCTCTTCTTATGGCTGTTGCTCCAGCCAATTCCTTCTTTATTAACTCCACCGTTGGGTCTGCAATAGTATCAACATGACCTACAGTAATATAAGAAGTCATCACCGACTCCTCCTCAGTAGGCACGATCCATGGATGCACAAACTATAAAAAAGAAAAAAAAGACAAATACATTTAAATTATATAATATAATAATTTTCACAGTTGGGCTACATTTTGAAAAAAAAAGACCCATTTATTGCATAGCTTGCAGTATATGGTTAAAATTCGTTTGAATCTGGTTCAGAGAAACAGAGCAACACATGGATAATTTGATGCAAAATATCAATCATCCGTTGCAACAGCTGCACAAGATGGGTAATCTGTTATGCAACAGATGATCTGTACATCATAACAGCTGAATGATATGTTATCAGATTAAACATCTGTTGCGTAATTTACAGTAGATGGTTAATCTTTTAGGAGTTGGGTTCAGATAACCAAAGCAACAGATGGGTAATCTAATGCATGATATACCCCGTCGCAACAGATGTCCCATCTGGTGCATCAGATATAACATCTGTTGCACCAGATATAATATCTGTTCAATATCTTTCTTATCTTTGAGTAGAATTATTTTACTTGAAGAAGACGTACTGCATCATCCAGAGGGTTAAAGAGATCATCCTCCTTAATAGTGGTGTTGCTCTTTGTAGTGAACCACCTAAACATCCTTGGATGAGAAACCTCATCCGGGTAATCCATTAACTGCTTTTGGAGGGGAGGAATGGCTTCAAATGTCAAGCCTAAAAAATATAAACAGGAAACAAGCAAAAAAAATCATAATAACTATATTCAATATAAATTAATGAATGAGTAAAATTAGTGATTAATTTTACCATCAAAGCCCAAGAAAAGCCGTATAATGTGGTCGTCCCTGAGGATAGCTTTGTCAATAAATATTAGATAGTCAAGTAGAAGTTGTCATATCCCCAGGGATAAATATTGAATTTATAAAAATCCTCAGTACGCGCCAACAAATCATCTTCTATGACCTTGTTGACGTCTCTTGCAAATATAACCGAATGGGCAAACCAAACTACGCACAATTACTCCTTGTACTGCTCTGGTATAATTTTATCCTCGAGATTTGTCAACAAATCCGATGCTTTCTAGCCATGTCGAGAAATGTCAAATAACCCATCTATTTTTCCCTTGCATTTACTTGCCTTGGATCTTTTGCGGGGTGGTGGTCCTTCTGGACGATGGCACTCAAGCCCGGCACTATGGCAAACTCTGGTAAGCTAAAACAAACAGGCATCCCATAGTAGTTGATCTAGATTTTATCCATCTTCTTTTTGCCCCCTCCTCCGGATCTCCCACATACTTGATCCTGCGCTTGAGAATACCATATACCATCGTCATAGGGAAACGGATACGGGCAAAGGGGTCCTCAAGCAACTCAAGAAAGCGTCCAAAGTAGCTCTTCTTAAAAAGTCCGCCTATGTTTTCGTTCTTCATAATTTTCATAAAATGTTTAAAAATTTTCCCCACCTGATATTTAAGTACAGTTTGACTAGTTAGTTATTTTTCTTCTGGGTCATTCATCGACATCACAACATAAAACCTGTCAATACTAAAAGTTTTGACAGGTTCATGCTGGAATGTCGATATTAACTCACGCCCTGTCGGTGATCCATAATCATCATGTTGATGATCATCCGCTTTCTCTTTCTGACTCTCCAATTCCTCTGCTTTCTCACTTTCATTTTCTTCATCACCATCTACGAACCCTTGTCCACCTCCCTCAACATTGTTTTCACATGTCTCCCAAGCTTCTCTTTTCCCTAACTGAGATTGTTCAGGAAGCTCCTCCAAATCTCTCTGTACTGTAGCCTTTTTTTTGAGTGGTCAGACGTTGATCCACTTTCACTTTCTTTTTTTTTTGGGGAGACATGTTTTATCTATAGACAAAGAAAAAAAATTATATTATAGTTAATGTATGCATAGATTTTAAAAAATATATTACAAATACCACGAATACCGACACACCAACAGCCACCACCAAAAACACCACCAACCAATGCCAATAAATAAACAAACACCACGAATACCGATACCACCACAAAAATCACCAACCAATTCCACCACCGGTGCCACCACGACGACTACAAACACCACCACCACCACCACCACCAATACCATAAACACCATCCAACTATACCACGACAGTTAACGGAACACTGCGACGAAAATTAGGGATTTCTTAAGTTCTTCCAATGATTTTACCATCAAAACTCAAAATTGTAAACCCATTCTCGAAGATAATATAACTAAAAGTTTTATTTTTCATCATTAACTTAAAAGTCCTTATTTTTTAGAAAAATAAATAAATATAGAGCCCTTCTCAAACTCTGTTGCCTATGAAGACAAAGAAAATGACTGATACAAGCAAGAATGAAGTCGAAAATAACACCTATGTGGTTGAAAATGAGAAAAAATGATCTGTTATGGAGGGTTAAGCAAATTTGTTGAGTAGTTGTTGTCTGTACTGTATTGTTGAGTGAGAATGAGAGAGAAAGAGCCAGATCTCGAGATTTGAAATGATGAAACGTTTTGTATGGGTTGATTTGTATTTCAGAAAAGAATGACATATAGTTTTGAAAATGTTAATTTGGTCCGAAATGATCTTAATTATTTTTAAAATCATAAAATATATGCGTAATTTTTAACCCTTTCATCATGCAATTTCCGAAAGGGTAATTCAATTGAAATTGTATAAAAACAATTGAAGTTATAGTTGACCGAGTACTCTAGGAGGTGATCCTGTGAAAACTTACCCCTGGTCCTAAATTAATCAATTTAGGTACTATTAGTCTAACATATGAACTCAATTGAAATTGTAAAAAATAAATGTTCAACATGTTGCATCAGATTTCTCATCTGTTATAAATTATCAATCACATTAGGTAACAACAGATTACGAATCTGATATTAATTATCTACCAGATTAAGTCATCTATTGCGACAGATTACCCATCTGTTGTAAATTATCAAATGGATTGTCATATATCACAACAGATTACCCATATGTTGTAAATTATCAAATAGGCGCAGCCATCTGTTGTGGCTGACCCTATGAGAACTCACCCCTAGTTCTAGATTAATCGATAGTTTACCCTATGAGAACTCACCCCTAGTCCTAAATCATTCAATTAAGGTATTAGTACCCCAGTCCTAGATTAATCAATTAAGGTATTAGTCTAACATATGAGGTAGTAAGGAACGTAGTACCGTTTCATCATGCAATTCACAAAAGACTCAATTGAAGTTGTAGTTGACCCTATGAGAACTCACATTCAATTAAGGTATTAGTCTAATATATGAACTCAATTGAATTATATATAAACAAATGTTCAACCTGTTGCAACATATGTCTTTTCTGTTGGATCAAATCAAATAGATTATGTAATTTGTTGCAACATATTATGCATGTGTTGTAAACTATCAAACAGATTAAGCCATTTATTGCGACAGATCATAAATCTATTGTAAACTATCAAATAGATTAAGTCATCTGTTGTAAATTATCAAATGGATTAAGTCATATGTTATAATAGATTACCCATTTGTTGTAAATTATCAAATAGGCGTTGTCATCTATTGTAGTTTACATTACGAGAACTCACCCCTAATACTAGATTAATCAATTAAGGTATTAGTTGAACATATGAGGTAGTAAGAATCGGTTTAGCTCAGAGTAATCGATCAACAACTCTTGTCGGGAGGAACGCATTACCGTTTCATCATGAAATTGACAAAAGACTCAATTGAAGTTCTAGTTGACCCTATAATTAATTAGGGTATTAGTACCCCAGTCCTAGATTAATTAATTAAGGTATTAGTCTAACATATGAGGTAGTAAGAATCGGTTCGACTTAGAGTTATCGATCGACGACTCCAGTCGGGAGGAACGCAGTACTGTCTTATATGGAATTGCCATAAGACTCAATTGAAGTTGTAGTTAACCGTATGAGAACTCACCCCTAGTCCCAGATTATTCAATCAAGGTATTAGTACCCTAGTCCTAGATTAATCAATTAAGGTAATAGTCTAACATATGAGGTTGTAAGAATCGGCTCAGCTTGCCTCAGAGTGATCGATCGACGACTCTGGTCGAGGAACGCAGTACCATGTCATCATAAAATTGCCAAAAGACTTAATTAAAGTTGTATTTGACCCTATGAGAACTCACATTCAATTAAGGTTTTAGTCTAACATTAAAATTATATATAAACAAATGTTCAACCTATTACAATAGATGTCTTTTTTGTTGGATCAAATCAAACAGATTAGGTAATATGTTGCTTCATATTACGCATCTGTTGTAAACTATCAAATAAATTACGCCATTTGTTGTGACAGATCACGAATCTATTGTAAACTATAAAACAGATTAAGTTATCTGTTGCACTTAAATATTTTTAGATATTTTTTCTTATAAATCAATTTAGGTATTTTCTGTCCGAGATAAAATAGTTAAAATACAAAGGCGGTAAAAAATATTACTCGGTACTACTTGGATAACTCAAAAATCTCCTGAGTGAGTAGTCTTATCTGGTCTTTTCAATGTCACCATCTCCTCGTGCCCCTCAAAAGTTATTAATGAATATTTAAAAACCCCCATATCTAGAACTCTCTCTCTTTCAGCCATAAAGTAGTCTAGACTCAACTCATAACTTTTCTTTATTCTTTATTCTCAATTATCTTTGTTGATTCCTTTTTTTCTCTCTTTTCTCTCTTCTTTCAGATGAGGATCCTTTGGGATCTCAACCAATCAATATCTTTTCTCGACTGAACTGGATGTTCTGATCTGTTTATTTTTTTGACATTGCAGCTATGGTTCAAAGTTGCTCTTTTCATCTCGTGTTCTTCTTTGCATGTCATTTAATTAGATATTTACATATGTTGCTATTAATGATTTACCCATTACCAGTTTGCTATTTATTGAGAAAATTGAAGGAAAGGTGACTTTTAAGTCTTGAATGAACAGACCATTATTTTTATTAAAATATACAAAAAAGTCATCTGTTGAGAGAACTTAAAAAGCCTTGTTATTAATATAGTTTTTTTTATGTCTTTTGTTTGATACTTTGGTGGTGCTGTTGTTGGGGGGGGGGGTTGTGTTGGAAAATGTGATATTTGTGTTGTGGATAGTGTTGGAACATATGGTGTTGTCTTATTTGTTTCTTTGTTGTTGATGCTGGTGGTGGTGGTGTTGCAACAGTTTCCTCAGCTGTTGGAACAGACTGAACAACTTTTTAAAGCAATCAAACTAGTAGCAAAGCTAGTTTGATTTATTCCAACAGATGGCCCATATGTTGTAACATGTCATCCATCCTTTGCAAACGATGCCTCATCGGTTGAACAGATAGGTAATCTGTTGCATTATATTGGTCATCTTTTGATTCTCTAAATTTTGTGTTACCCTTTTGTAATGTTCTTTTTGTTCTTCTCTTGTTTGACATCAAATGTATTTCTCTTGTTTGCAGACAAAAGGAAGTGAAATTGGATCCACTTTTGCCCGGCCAGTATTAAAGGCTAGAGTAAAGATGGGTTCAAAGGAATAAGCTGCTTGCATATGGAACCACTTCATATGTGGGAGGTATGTATTACTGATCAACCTATCATGAAAACACACATCCAGTACAATGATTTTGTGAATGTTTGTTCTTTACCTATTAGGCATTAATTCTTCAAACAAGATATGGCATTTTACAGTTAAGATTGTTAACTGGTAAGGCTGAGGGACCAAGACGGTGGCGTCGATACCCCATTACAATTTAATGACGGTTTATTCTCATGTTTTTGTGTCAAGTTTGGGGAAGGGTTCAAGTTTTTTGCGGCAGTGTAAATATCCAATAGTGATTGAACCAGTTTTAATGGCATAATGGACTTATTGAAAGGCCTTCAAAGCCTTGCACTGCAACAAATAATGATGGATCTAATAAAAATTTCCCTGGTCATTTATATGGATGGGTTATTGGAGGAGACTATTATACAGCAGAAGGTGTTTGGGAGAAAACCTGTGTGGGAAGAGGGAGGTTGAGAAGGCCATATATCATCTTAGTACTTGTTTAAGAGGATACACAGGGTCGGAAGAAAAGTGTAGTGAAATTAGCTTATGAAATTGACATGAAAAATGAAAAAAATGGATGAGATGCGTATGTGAAAGTGTATCCAAACATGAAAATCCATCAGTAGTTGAAGAAAAAAAAGAATGGTCAAGAGGAATTGAGCTGGTCACTTTGCTAGAGACTACAACTAGCGAGTGTGGCCTCAATAAAGACCCACAAAATACAGGACTATAACTCTAAGAAAGCATCTTCGCGAGCATGGAAGGTGGTAAGATTGTCGGTCTGAATTGACATGTAGGTTTCAATTTTGACCGACAATCTTACCACCTTCCGTGCTCGCGAAGCTTTTCCTTGGAGTTCTTGTCCTGGACTTTGTGAGAGTCTTCATTGAGGCCACACTCACTAGTTTCATTCTTGAGCAAAATGCATTGTCCAGCTCCAGTCCTGTTGACCATTCTTTTTTTTCATCGACTAATGAATTTTTATATTTTGATGCACTTTCAGATTTGAAGCCCATCTAGTTTTTTCGTTTCTAATGTGAATTTCATTGGCCAATTTCACTACACGTTCCTTTTTACCCTGTGTTTTCTCTTAAACATGGTCTGAAATGATATATGGCCTTCTCCACCTCCCCCTTCGTGCATAGGTATTCTCCCAAGCACCTTCTACTGTAAAAAAGTCTCCTCCACCAATCCATCCATATAAATTTGGATCAGGGGAATTTCTATTCGTTCTATCATTTTTTGCTGTATTGTGAGGCTTCGAAGGCCTTTCAATAAGTCCATTATGCCATTAAAACCGGTCCAATCACTATTAGATATTTACACTGCCGCTAAAAATTTGAACCCTTCTCCAAACTTGACACAAAAACATGTGCATGAATCGTGTCATTAAATTATAACGGGGTATTGACACCACCGTCTTGGAACCCTTCGGCCTTATCAGTTCGCACCTATCAAACTAAACTGTACAATTTAGGATCTTGTTTGAAGGATCAATGTCTAATCGGCAAAAAACTACATTCACAAAATCATTGCACTTTTTGTGTGTTTTCACGGTAGCCTGATCAATAATATACATAACTCGCATGTATGAAAATGGGATCCATTACACGCATCTTATTCTTCCTACCCCATCAGGACATGTCAGTGTTGTTTATTCATCTGCACGAATGTGATGACTATTAAAATGGAGATGTGAAGAGTCCTGGCTTTTTATCTTAACATGTTCAAAATAGCTGATGAATCAAAATCTCCATCTGTTGCAACTGACGAATCAGCTGTTGGAAGAAATCAAAGCATCTCCTCCAACATATGGTCCATCTGTCGCAACAGATAATCTATATGTTGTAACAAATGGTAAATCTACGATAGACCTGACTTTTTTTTTAATTAATCTGCACGCATGTGATTACTTCTTTCTAAAAATATTTTTTTCAATTTAGTTTTCCTATTTATAAAATCAAGAGAATTTTATTATATTCTTCCAAGATTACCCCTATTATTAAATGACTACATAAAGTATATTATTCACATTTATACTTTCTAATCATAATTAATAAGGCCAATTTGGTAAAATAATCACCTAATTTATATTTTTATTAATTGGTGTGCCAAGCCCATAGGGCCCAACTAATACGTAACGAAGGGACTATTAAAAAGAGGTGAAGACTTTTTATCTAACACATTCAAAACAGCTAATGAACTGAATCCTCCATCTGTTGAAACTGAAACTGATGAATCAGCTGTCAAAAGATATCAAAACATCTCCTCCAACTTATACATATTATCCATCTATTGCAACAGATAATACATAAGTTGCATCGATGTCTTATTTGTTGCATATACAAATCATCTATTGCAATAGATGGTAAATCTATTTTGACAGTCGTCTGTTGCATATTCAATCCATCCATCTATTGCAACAGATACTAAATCTGTTAAAAATGTTGGACGATCCATTGCAACATCTCAATAATAACGGCTTTTATCGAACCTCAAATCGCTATAAAAAGGTAAGAAGTAATTAGTGTAAAAGAAAAAGTCGCGAATTTTCACAGAAAATAAAATGCCATCAGTTTGAATGTAATTAATACAATGGAGCTGAACAATCCTGTCTTTTGGCCTGACACGTCCAGATTATATTATAGGTCCCTCCTTAATCTTCATTCAACTCTATTTATTTCTTGCATTTTTTCCTTTCGTGTGACATCTTCAACCACTTCTCTTCAAAGAGCATATTTCTTTCTTGTTGAGGTAAGTTTTTTTCTGGCGTAAATTTACCAGTTGGTCGTACACGTTGTATTATATTGTGAATATTTTTCTTTACATTTGTCAATTCATGCGTGTTCTAGATATGGCTAATTCTTTTTCGGACATTGCTATTCTACGAGACACAGTGCGGAAACTTCAAAGGAAGGTTAATGACCTGCAGAGCGAGTTGGTCGCTGTGAGAGCGACAATGTTCAGAGAGATACAGAGTCTGATGAGAGCCCAGCTGCGGCGAGTTGATTGGCCGGCTGTCATTAATGATGATGATGATGATAATAATTAGAATGTATTTTTTCTTTTAGCGTATGTATTTTAATTTTTCTATATCGTATCTATACCTAATGTATTTTATTTTTCATTTAATGAAAAATTTAATTGTAGTCAGACTTTGGCGTTTTAATTCTTATTCAATTTTCATTCTGTCTATTTCTTCTAATCTAATACATGTTAACATGTCGACGGTTGGAGAAAATGTTGAATACAGTAGCACTAGCAATTTTGGCTTTTGAGTTCTTTCAACAGATGGACCATGTGTTGGAACCGATTGGTCATCTGTTGGGTTTCAACAGATTATCCATCTGTTTCAAAAGATTTTCATCTGTTGGAGGAAAGCGTTTCAGTTGTTTGGGCAACTGTTGAGAATAATTGTGGTCTGCTGTATTATTTAGTTCAGGTTTTGTCTCATTTTATTGATGCACAAGTTATTTTTAAAAAAAGGACATTTTATATATAATAAATGATAACATTAGGTTCACAACAATGAGTTAAATATATAAAAGTCCACAACAAACAAACAAACAATAACATAAGTTTCTGCAATTACAACGATCATGGTGGATTACGATTCGGGCGTGTAGTTCTTTTGTGGCCAGCGCACTTACATATGGAGCACTTGTTTCTTCTTGATGAAAATGATTCTCCAACTCCACGCCTCCTTTTACATGACTTTCTTCCCGATTTGATAGTGCTTGGGTCAATATATGGAGGAGGTATTAATCTCCCCATAAGATCTACAGGAACAACCCAAGATTTTTCGGGAGGTACCGAAGTAATATGCCCACTATATGCCATTGCATATTTTTTCACCGAATAATATTGAGAGGAGTGCTCGTAAACTTTAGATCCATATTTATGATCGTATTGAGCTCGAAGGGCTGCCATAGCATGTGGAGAAGGTATTTTGTCCAAGTCAAAAACTCTACACGTACAAGATCTTATTTGAAGATCGACCGTGGTAGCATCACCATGACCGGTGATACGGAATTTATAATCTGCTATTTTAGGAGAGAATAACCAATTCCCCAAACTAATGTTCGTTGATATTTTCTTTTCGATTTTGAGAACAAATCAGGTTCCTTTTTCTGGGCACTTGGACTGCACACGCCTTTCATTAAAAAAATTGTTATATTTCTCGCTTATTTTTTCAAACATAGCCTTGAAGAGAAATTCTCTTTCATCACCAAACAATGAATTCACCGATTCAGCTATGTTTGATGTCATAATATTGTACCTATAGTAAAGAATCACTTAGTACGACATCAATCTAAACTTGTAAATCAAACAAGACATTAAATTCATAAGAATGTACCTATTTGCTGGACAGAATGCCCGGCTCCATCTCTCGAAACTGACATGTACAAGAAATTCTGCTACCTTGGGATTCACATCCGCTATTTGATTGAAATGGTCTAAAAACTTCTCTCTACTGTATGCTTTAGCTGCTCTATCAAAAAGGGTGAAGACCCTTTCGTTGTGATAGTTGTTTCGAATATTCTCTCCAAGATGCCTAATGCAACAACCAAAGTAAGCTGAAGTGAAGAAAAGTGAACCCATCTTTGAAATACTTGGATGCCTATCCGATACAAAACACAACTCTTCGGTATCTTCGATGCAGCGTCGCAGTTGTTCAAAAAAAATTCATAAGAGACATCACATTCCTTGTCCGCTACACAAAAAGCGACAGAAAAGATGTGATTCTCCACATCCTGTGCCACCGCCGCTAGCAGAACTCCATTATACCTGCTTTTTAAGAAGGTACCGTCGAAGGCTATACCTTTTCTCAAATATCAAAAACCTTGAATCCAAGCACCATAGGATATAAAAAAGTTCTTAAACCTTTCATTTTCATCCAGATGCAATGCCGTCTTACTTCCGGGATTTGTGGACTCAATCATGTAACGGTAAGCATCCAAGATTTCTTACCCATGCTCGAGTGTCCCCCGAACCAGGTCCTTGACAATCTTCATGGCCGTAGATACCTTCCAATAACTGACCAAGACACCCAAATTTGTAAGGAATTGATTGGCCATGAGCCTTGTTGAAGGGCCTTTGCCATCGGAGAAACTATTCCTGAAATATTCACTGAGAACCTTTGCCGTAGCGTGAGGATTTTGGCTTGAGATGTGCTTCGAACCACATGTGTGATGCTTTTCATGTTTATGAATGATGAATCTGTCAGAACTTGCATACTTCACCGCTCTCAACCACCACTTGCAGTTCGAATTAGCACATTTGAAGCAAAAGACACTGCTTGAATTAATCACCTTCTTTATTCTGAAAGCTTTTTTCAAGCAAGAAATAAACAAAGTGTTAGATAGTTCCTTCTTGTCCTTGAATGACATTCCAATAAAAAAAGTTGGTCCCGTCGTCTTGAAGATTTTCAGATTGTGTCGATTGAGAAGAATTGCATATCGTATTGGTCGCATCAATGGGCGTAGGTGTTTGATCATCATCTGGAACATTTATGTCTAGATAATCCAACCTATCATCAAAGAAGCCTTCTTTTTCTTCTTCTTTTTTTACGTTCTGGTTCTCATTCTCTCTCGTCTTTTCAACCATGTACACCCTTAACACCGGCCTGGTTGAATCACTTAGATAAGAACGCAACCAAACCTGATCGGTTATCTTGAAAGGCAGTACCCTCTGATTTTCAAAAGAGCTGTGCATGTAGCTGATGGCGAATTCTTTCGGTTGACAATTCAGTCCACAAAAGCTGATGATTAAGTTCACAAAATCATCATACGAAATATCACTTTGAACTGTCATAGTTATCGTCTCTAGCATTTCACCCTCCTTCCAACGCCATATATATCGATTGCTCTTCTCGACCCATTGACCATGACAATCCACCCCTATTATTATTAATCTCTCCATTAGTGGTACCTAAATAAAGTCATTTGTTAAAAAAAGTTGATAGTGATTTCATAGTGCTGTGAATGAATCTCAATAGGTGTGTTATCTATTGCAACAGGTAAGTGATGAGTCGCAACAACTTTTTACCTGTTGGAATTTATGTTACGGGTCTGAATATCTGTTGTAACAGATAAATCGCCTGTTGGAATTGATGTTATAACTAAATCACCTTTGAAGCGGATTCCAACAGATGAGTGACAGTTACAACAGATAATTAACCTATTGCGAAAGATGACTTACCTGTTGCAACAAGTTATTAATCTGTTGTAACCTATGTTAGAATCGTGTTCAGGTTCGGTTGCAACAGGTAACTAATTTGTTGCAACATATATGTCAAATGTTGCAATAGATAACCCATATGTTTAAACATGAATCCAACATATCAGTTTTCTATTGAAACAGATGTCTCATTTGTCGAAACAGATGATTTATCTGTTTAAACAGATGGATTTTATGTTGGATTCATGATTGGGTTCTATCCATTGTTGGAAAACAACAACACAATAGCAGTTACCCAGATGACAAATTCAACTAAAAATCATAATTTGACTTACCAACGTCTCCTATGAACTAATGTCAAAGTAGAAAGTGATGTTAGAAATAAAATTTGACCTAAGAAATTGGTAACATAGAAACAGTAGCGGTAACATCAACAACAACAAATGGTCAACAAGAACAAGATAAAGATGATAATGAAGTAGAAGATGATGATAATGAAGCAGAAGATGATGAATGAAGCAGCAACAATGAATAACAAAAATCGCTAAGAGAGAGAAAACAACAATGGGTGACAAGAAAGAGAAAGACGCCTTTTTTTTCCTCTATTTTTTGTTATATAGGCTAACATTTGGATCAAAGTATAAATTTTAAAACTTGTGGGTTATTTTCAAACTTCTCCAACTTTCTTAATCAATAATAAAGTAATTGTCACCTCCACCTAATAATTAAGACTTGTGTCACCTACACCTCATTTTAAAACTCTTTTGTCACCTGTGGCCCAAACCCCCGAGTAACACAATAACAAATAGTAATAGAATAGTTCTGCCACAAAATATATAATACAATTTGCACATGCTTCAATATTTTTTTCTTTTATATATTGAACTTACTATTTACAATGCAACAAATTAAATTAATGTTGTCTTATATTCAGATGTTAGAAACATATTTCATAAAAAAATTATTAGTACCACAAATTTATATGACTCCTAAATATCGATATTTCTTTGGAGTGTCAAGGTTAAATAATTTTAGTTTGGTTTTGGCTAAATACATATACAGACCCCTTAATTATTTGATTTTTTCCGTATAGGCACCTCAATTAAGTCATGTACCTATTGAACACTTTACTTCTTCACAAAATATTTCAATTAAACACAATTACTGACATGGCATTGATGTGGCATAGTGCGTGCATTACACTCAATTTAGGAGCGTGAAATATTAAATTTTTAACTTTTTTTTTTACTTAAATCTCTTTATCTTTTTTTATTTTTGTTAATTCTCTCCTTTCTCATTATCTAATCTACTGAAAGCTTTCATTAATGGACCTATTTCGCCATTAGTTTCTTCTTTTTTTTTTCAATAATTTTAATCAATCTGAACAACAATGTTGGCTATCAAAATTCAAATTTTAACTTGAAGTTAGTATTTCAAAGAAGTTGTTTATTGTCGAAGGAAATCATTTATGAAGTTTTGACAAGTTTCTTTGAATTTATGCTGTTTTGGAAACTTAAAATTTAGACGATGTTCTTGCTTTTCTGATGGAAACTCAACCTTGATGATGATGTTCATACTTTTCTGTTTGGAGAAGATGTTGTCCATGTTTAATGGACTGTTTGGCTGTCAAAAAAAAATTTGAAAAATGCATTTCAACATCGATTGAACTTCAATCAACCAAAAATTTCAATTTCTTTCTCCTTACGTTGCCGGTGTTCATCCACCCATTTCCGATGTGTTATTCTTTTATTTTTGGTCATGCTATTGAATTTTAATCTTTTCATTCGGCCTATTTCTCATCTTTTAAGTGGTGAAGATTATTCAATTTAAGTTTTGACTACAAGATTGCTTCGATGAATAGAAGAAGAGGGAGATGATGACCGAAAAAAATGGTGATTTTCAGAAAAGGAAATGGGGGTAGAGCTGGTTGGAAGACAACGGGGAAAGGGAAGGGAAGGGGGTGGGGATGGATAGGCTGCAGTGGGAGTGGGTGGTATTAATATTTTTTTTTTTAAAATTTTATTTATAATTAATTTAAATTAAAATGTCATATGTCGTTATTTAATTCGTTACTTTGCCACATCATCAGCGTGTGTATTACACGCATTTTGTATTTTTGCCACATCATCAAATTAGGCACAATTGAAACCATTTGAGAAGGAGTAAAGGGTTCAATAGGTAACTGACTTAATTGAGGTACCTATACGGAAAAAGTGAAATAATTTAGGGGCCTGTATATGTATCCCGTCTTTGATTTTTGAAACGGGTGCTCTTTATAGTATGGTAGAAGTATGCTCATGAATGAATTCAAGTTTAAATCATGTCATAATTGATGACCCTAAGTTTATCCATGCATAAGTCTTCTTTAAGACGTGTGATTTTAATTTTAAAAGTAATATAGATTATATTTTATAACAAGTAAAAATAATTTGAGAGTGTAAAATATTTATTTATACTAACGAGGTATATAAATATGAGCATGAATTTGAACTTTACACTAAGCCCCCAAGGTTGGTTCAATTAGCAAAGTTTGAGGAACTTGTGCCTAATTAGATCACAAGTTTAAGCTCTGTATTAAATGAATTAAATTGAGAGCCTCGTATTTTAGGTCACAAGTATAAGCTCTACATTACGAACTAAATTTCCTAATTATGCGAAAAAGGATAAATATCATCGTTATGAAGTTTCAAAGCCCTTGAATCTTTAAGTATTTCGTGTATAAATATCATCGTTATGAAGTATTTTTAAGTAAAGTATTTCGTGTATATTATTGGTTGGTTTAATTTTCATTTTTATCCTCTTGACTTAAGATGTTTTATTAATTCATGTTCTAAATTAGATATTATCGTAATTAAATTATCTAGTGTTTTAGGATCTTCGTTAGTATTATATAATCTTTTGTATTCTAGGTATAAACTATATAGTTTAGTTTCAATATCATTTAATGATTTATTCTTTTCGTAAGATGTATTCATTAATTTGTGTAGTTTATTATTTTATCCTATTGAAATTTTATCAATTTCTGTGTAGTATTTTATTCTAACTTTTCTATATTCAATGCGTAGGTTTATGATCTTTATCTGATTAACTAGTATTTGTTGTTCATGTATAGGTAATTTTCCACCTGTATTAAATAATTTTTCGTATGTATTAAATATATCATTATCTGTATCTTCTTTTTCTAAGGTTAATTTCATTTTAAGTAATTTTTCTTCTAGTTGTCTTTTTTCTATTCCAAGTTGATTTCAGTAATTAACTTCTTCATATATCCAATTTTACCTTTCTCTAATTTTTTTTTTATATATTCTAACATTTATTTATTCTGAATAATATCCATCTGGGTAATTATCCAGGTATAACTGTGCTATCCAATTCATAGTTTCAATTTCATAGTCTAATACTTTTTCTAATATTATTTTCTTAGTATCTATAATTTCTATATCTCTAAGTATATATAAGATTAAGACTTTAAGACTATCTATCATTTAAAATTGATTAAATATTTTATTATAATATTTTGTAGTTGTTTGTTTTAGTCTTAGTAGTTCTTGCATATTTTCATTAAGAAATTCTATATATTTTATATCTTTAGTTTCCATGTATTTGTCTAAATTTACTTTCATCTGTTTTTCTATTAACTGTATGTTTCTCATAACTTTTTCCAAAAATTCTAGATATATGTAATTTATCATGGTAAGTATTTGTAAGAGTAGTTAGGTAGGTATGGTATGTAATTTATTCTAGTCATATAATATTTACCAAATGCTTTTTCTAATATGATTTTTCTTATATCTACTACTTTTATATCCTTAAGTGCATACAAAATAAGTATTTTAAATTTATCTACCATTACATCAGATAAATAATTATTCATTTTCATAAAATTGGTATTTTCAAAATATTCCCTTCAATCATGTACATAACAAAATATGGTCATCTTAGATTACTATACACTAGATTATTCTTAAATAGCATGTTCTTCGGTCACTATTAGCATGGTAATCTGGATATTTTTTCCTTAAACAGCGCCTCTACTCTGGTTACTCCCCACCACAGCTTCTTGCCTCATTGGTTTCACCTTTAGGATGACATAGTTCTTAGGGATTTTTCTCCTTTTCCACTTTGCTAATAAACTTCTTAACATATTATTCTTCTAATAATTCTACTATAAAGTAACTAACATAAATTTATTTTATCATACCATGATTGTTGGGAATTATGAGTTTAACTATTCATAATCATAAATAAATATACCTGTTCGGGTAGCTTTGATATTTCTAAGGTTTGTTCCTCCATAGCTTTTTCCATTGAAATATACCTGGTTTTTAATAACTAAGCAAAATATTTGTTGTGGATAAGAGAGAGTACTTGCTTCAATACATGAAGGCTTGCTTTGCAATGCCTTCAGTTTATCTTATTTATAGACGGAATCTTTACAAGAGTATTCACGTTTCTAAAATTAGTCTACCAAAAAGTCTCCTAATAAGACAAAAAATATTAATGCCTAGAATAATAGTCAAAAAGCCTAAAGCCTAAAAGTTTAACCTATACAAAAGTTTTCAATATTTTACGTAAAGTAAATTGTGAAAGTTTACATGTCGCTTTCACAATTTAATAGCTTGTCTTTTATTATTACTCCGTTGATATCTTCTCGTTGTCGTATCTGCTGCTTTTCCATATCTCCATTATTGCTTCTTATCTTGTATCTTGTATCTTTCAGCTGGCGTTCTTATCTACTTGGTTGATTTTTCTTCTATCCTTGCTGAACTTCTGGGATATCATTATCTCCTCCATTACATTTTGAACATTTATGATCTGGATATTTATGTCTAATTGTCTTGCAATATCTGGTTAATAATTTTCCTGAAATAAATTTTTCTCTGATAGCTCTGGCGATAGGTTTTGTCTCTGGTTTGAGTAACGTCAGAATCCATTGCCTAATAGTTTCCATATCTGTTTCTCGTAATTCCTTTGAATTTGAATATATTAGTACATGATTTCTTGAATAATAACTCCATATGGGATTTTGGTTGCGGTATGTGTTTGCTAGCCCTTGCAAAATTATAGATAGTCCGATAATCCTCTTATTCGCATAAAATTTTGGTATCTCAATTCTAAGTATTTCTGGTTGTGGAATAATATCTTGTGGTATAATCATGTCTCATGTCATTCCTATCTTTACAACTTGTATGGGTTTTTTAACTTCATCATATAATATCTCTGCTGGTGCCGTGTAAATTTTTATAAAAAATAGGGTACCTTTGGTTATTCTTTTAAAAATGCTAAATGTTTCATATATTTCCGGTATAGTGGATATCTCATTTCCGTCAGAGGTATATACAGTACTGAGTAGTCCATATTCATAGCAAGTTTTAACTAGACTTGATTTGGTTTGAGGTAAAGCAATTAGCTTATTATATCCGGTCAATTTTTGGGTTATATAATTTGTATCTGGTTCTTGGATGTTTATAGCTCTGGGTTAGTATTTAAAAAGATTTTTACATTGTAGATATTTTCTATATATGTCCGGACTGTGTAGTCGTAAGTCTTTTTGTCTTGGTTTAAACTATCTCGGTATATGGTAATTTGTGGGGGTATAAACATGGGATCTTTTAATGTATTTGGTATATATGGTTTATCAAATAGCTTGTTTAGGTTCATATTTGTGTTTTTTTTAATTCCTTTGCTTGTACCTACAGAAGTAGATTGATAAACGTTATGGGTTTTATGGAGTGTCCCATCGTCTCCTTCTAGCTCTGGAACTTTAATGTCTTCCGATTGACATAGCTCTGCACACTGCTGTGTTAGCTGATTTGTAGCTATAGACTTCAGTTTAACTTCATTAGTCTTTAGATTTTCTATTTCATTACTCATACTGTCCACTTTCATTGAAAGCGTAGTTAGGGTGTTGAATATTTTTTCTAGAGTATCCTCTTCTATTATATCAGTCTGTATAGCTTTGTCTTGATATGTAATCTGCAATAACATTTTTGTTAGTACTAATTACTTCAATTATAAATGTGAAATTTAATATATTCAAGACTAGTCTCCGAATCTCTTTTGTTGTAACTGAATTTTGTATTTTCTTTGTTAACCACCAACGTACCTGTATATTATCCGTTCATACAATAAACTTGTTATATACAATATATGACTCAAATGCTAACAAACATTTATATAATGAACATAATTCTTTCTTATTTATTTCCCATTTTATTTCTATTTCATTGAACGTACCTGAGTAGTACTACAATGGTGTTCTAATTTTTCTGCTTCATATCGGTATTTAAGTACTCCTCCATAACTACATTCACTAGCATCTGCTTCTACTATATATATAAATTTTCTATTTTCATCTAGAAATTGTAGTTTTGGTAATTCTTTACAAAGTAATTTTATTTTCTGAACTTGTTTTTTATCTTCTTCATTATAGTTATATTCTATATCCTTTTTTTAATTTTTTCTGTAGTGGTTTTAAAGTTTCTGCTAATTTTGGAATATATTCCCTTGGTTTACTAATCCTAAAAATGATTGTAATTTTTTTTTTTGTATCTAATTCTTCTTTCGAATTTATTATTTTTTGCACTATATGTTGTTGTATTTTTACTCCACTCTTATCTATTTGTATTCCTAAAAATTCTATCTGATTTTTCATAATTTCAGCTTTCTTTTCACTTAGACTTATTCCCGGTTTTTCTATTATATCTGTAAACTGCCCTAATAATTTTAAATGTTCTTCTTTAGTTTTTGTATATAGTAATACATCATCTGTGTATACTATACAATTAGATAATTGTTTAAAATAATTATCCATAAAATGTTGATATCTACCTGGTGCATTTTTATATCCAAATGGTAATACGTTTCATTCATAAAATCCTTGTGGTACCGTAAATGCGGTTAATTCTTTAGATTCTTCTTCTAACTTTAAATGGTAAAATCCTGATTTACAATCGAATATACTAAAGTAATTATATCCCTGTATTTGTCTTATTTTTAATATCTTATTTGGTATTGGATAATTATATGTCATAATCTTTGCATTTAAATTTCTATAGTCAATAACCATTCTACTTTTTCCTCTTTTTTGTTCACTATGTTTATTTACTATAAATGCTGGACTATTATGTTTACTATTACTTTTTTGTATATATTGTTTTTCTAATAATTCATCTATATGCATTTTAAATTCTTTTAAATCGTCAAAATTATATGTTAATGATTTCTGGGTTATTATGCTATTTTTATGTATTAATTTAATTTTTATAGTAGTTTTATGTTTTTCCCATCCTTTTAATGGATCTTCACTATATAATTGTTCTATTTTTTTCTTAATTATTTCTATCTTATTTATTGAAAATATAGTTATTTCTGTTTTATTTATCGAGAATACAACTAGTTCTATTGTATCTTCAGTATTTTTTATATTTTTTAACTTTTGTGTAATTTTTTCACTTCCTTTTATCCAATCAGTTTTCTTTCTTATTTTATTATTAACTCTTTTTGCTCTTACTTTCTGTTTACGTGGTGTTGTAAACCACCAATCTGTTCTAGTTATTATATGTGGGTATAATTTATCTAAAAACGGCATTCCTAAAAGTATATCTTTTGATGTTAGTTCATAATTATAAATTTCTTCTATTGTTAATATCTTATCCCATACTTGTATTTTTACATTCCTAGCTTTATAAGTAATTAAGCTTCCTTCATTATTAAATCATTTAACTATTATTGGTGTTTTTAATTTATCTCATTTGCTTTCTGGTAAGCAATTATATCTACATAAATTAGCTTCTGCTCCTGTATCTATCATAGGCGTATAATATCTACTGTAATATCCTTCTACTACTATCTTCATTAATACATATATTTTCATTTTATGTTAAGGCTTTTCTTAAGAATAATTTCTCTCTGTTATATGTTAATGTTAATTGTGTATGTTCTATATTATATGGTTTTACTTGTCCTAGCCATTTTATTCCTAATATTATGTCTGCTTTTTGCATTTCTTCCTTTATTTCAAATTCTATTTTTATTTTTCTAACTCCTATTATTATTTCTTTTTCTGCTATATTTTTACTATTTATTAAACTTCTTGGTAGATCTGGGCATATATCATTATCAGTTTTTATTTCTTCATTTTTTACTAGATATTTTGCTATATAATTTTTTTTTTGTCCTGTATTTAAGAGTATTAAATATTCTTTTTCATTTACCTTTCCTGTTATGTAATATTGGTTTAAATTATTTGTTGAATTTATTTCATAACTTGTTCTTTTTGATGAGCTTGATGATTCTGATTTTTTCATCAGCTATTCTTTTCGTTGTACTTACTCTATCATTTATTATTTCTAAATTTTCTTCTATATCTATGTCTCTATAGCTATAATCATTATAATCTATTGTTTTTACAATTTGTTCGAATGAACTTTCTATTCGTATTTTGTTAATCTTATTTTTTCCTGTTATTTTATGTTTTGTTGTTAATACATATAAATTTTTGCATCTTGCTGTAAATATTTTACTTCCTGGGATTAATTCTATTCCTGATATTTTCCAATATAATACTAATAATTTATCTATATTTTTATCTGTTATCGCTACTGAATAATTTGCACTTACTATAAATTTAAATTTTTGGTATATTAAGTTTCCTTTTATAGCAGTTATTATGCTTTTGTCTATAGGTTTTATAATTCTATCATCTGCTAAATATAATTCCATTGGTGTATCTATTCCTTCTCTAAAACATGCTTTTATTAATATCTCTGTACCTCCAAGGTATACATATTTTATTGGGTCTCTACTTTTTATATCATTTATCTCTTTATTAATTATTCTTTTTGTTACTAGTGGTCTACTAGCTTTACCTTTTACATATCTACAGTTTATTACATGTTCCTTTTGGCATACTACATAATATTCTTCTTTTTTCCTAGTAAACATATTTTTTATTGTTGGTATTTTAAATATTTTTTCTACTCTTAAGTCTAATTTTTTTCCTTTTATTTCATCAAATATGTTACTATCAAATATTATTTTTTGGTCTGTTCCTTCATCATTTAAATATTCTTCCTTTGTTATTATTTTTATATCTTCTTCAGTCATTTGATTCATCTATTTCACTATCTATTTCATTATCTGTTTCATTTTCTGAAATTTCATATATACTATCCTCACTTTCTAATTCATAATCTATATAATCTATCTGCATATATTCTGTATTTTCTATTTTTATTTATGATATTTATTTATTTTTTTGGATTTTTAGGTAATTTACAATCTCTAGCTAAATGTCCTAATTTTCCACAATTATAACAAGTACATTCTTTTATAGATTTCTTTTTTCTATATGGTCTTTTGTATTTATAATTTTTTACATAATATTTTTTTCTTGGTTTCTTGTATTTATATTTTGATTTTTTATATTTCTTATATTTCTTATGTCTTTTTCTTTTCTTATAATATTTTTCTTCACATTCGAATTGGGGTGCTGTTTTATTTTTGCAACATGCTAAATTTCTTATCAATGCTTTTTTCATTTTTAATTCTTCTCTATATTTTTCACATAAGTTTCTATACCACTGTTGTAAAAATTTTATTTTTGCTCCTAGAGTATCTACTATTTTTGCTTCTTCCCAATTCTTTATTATCTTTGAACTAAATGATTCGGGTAATTTATTAAAATATAATTTTCTTATTTCTTTACTTTCTTCTATATTATATGCTTCTTTATAATAATATTCTTTAAATGCAAGTATATTCATCTATATAACATATATTACATATTGTTAATTTTAACATTAAATTCCTATTTGTATATTTTTCTTCATTTTGTTCTTCTTCTATTGTTGTCATACTACCAAATTCATCTTTTATAGTTGTTTCATATTTTTTTAATAATTGTATAGGTGTTAGTTTAGTTGTTGTTGATGATGTTCCTTCTATAGGTTTATTAGTTCTTAATATCTTCTTGCTATTTTTAGTTAAATTTGAAAACCATAATTTCACTATTCCTATTAGTGTTCTTTCTATATATTCTGGTGCATCTGTTATGTTTATATTATTATCTAATAATTATTTTGTCATATATCTTATCCATAATTGTATTATTTTTTCTGTATCTATTACACAGTCTAAGTCTAAAAAGTTATAATTTTTATTAACTATTTGTTTTGTTGTCCATTTGTCATATTCATTCTTTAGATTATATCTTTTAAACTTATTCTTATAATATGTAGGTTTTCTTATTTCTGATGTTCTAGGTATTATATTTTCATTTTCTTTTTTATCAAGAGTATTTATTTCTGTGTTGATATTTTCTAAGTTTTCTTCATTAATTACTTCTTGTTTTTCATTGATTTCTAAATTTTTTGTATTTGTTAATATTTCTGTATATGTTTCACTATCTTCTGAATCATAATTATCTGTCTCTTCAACATCTATATTATTTATTTCTAATTCCTTGTTTTTTATTTCTTTATTGTTTATTTCATAATTTTTCTTTAAATTGATTTATCTCGTTTAGTAATTTTTGTTCTTTATCTTTTTCTTCCTTTTCCTTTTGTCTTTCTTCATACAAATCTTTTAACATTTGTAGTTCTTTTTCTAATTCAGCAATCCTACTATTTTTAGTTTCTTCTATTTTTCGTATTTCTTCTGTAGTTTGTTTTTTTATTTTTTCTATTTCTTTTTTCCTATCTATTTCTTCATTTTCTCTTTCTATTCTTACCATAGCTATCAATTTATCTTCTAATTCTAATTCTTCTTTTTCTAACATTAAGTATAAATATTCACCAATTTTTTTATATCTTCTTCCTAGATTAGAAAATACTATTTTTATTTTTAATCCTTCGTGATTTTCATATATTTTTTTATCTATTATAAATTCTTCTTTGTTCATTTTATTGTGAATAGTTCATGTTGATATATATATTCTAAACTATCAATTTGTGATTCTAATTTTGATATTTCATCTTTTTGGGTATTTATTGAGTTTTCATTAATTACGACAAATATATTATAATGTAGTCTTTCTATTCTTATTTTTAATTCTTTAGGTTTTTCAGAAATAATTTGTTTTAGTTCTTTGTATTTTTGTATTTTATTCATTTAATCCAATTCAATCTAAATTCAAACATAACTTTAATCATATATGCTACTGCTGTATTTTTTAAATAACTGATTTCTGATACTATTTGTAGGGAGTGCGAATTAAGCATGGTAACTTTACTAGACGATAAATTCTTATTAAAAAGGAGCTAATGAAAGAATATTATTACTTGATAAGACATATATTATATGTTCTGAAAAAGAAGCCGCAAATCTTTTGTTGAATTTTAACCAAAAAAAAACTTTTGTTGAAAATGTGACCGTCAATATAATTTCCTTTTTAGTCAAAACTTTAATAATAAGTGCACCTTTATTTTTAAATCAATAATACTAATCGTGATCAATAATATTTACTATATATATACATATATATAATGGATGTGATGTCTCAACGTTTAAGTTGAAAATTTTGGACAGCCATAAAAGGTTATCCATGAAAATTTTATTTGGTGTAACGAGAAAAATGAAGAAAATAGCTTACATTAAAGCTGAAGGATATCAAACCTCTGAAGTCACATGCCACATAGAAGAATCATGAAATTCTTTTTAGTAGTGTAACGATCCTAATTACTTAACACAACACTAAGTTATATCATATATTTATTGAATTTAAATTGGAATTGAAAATTGAAACTGTGAAATTATTAAAGTAGATTTTTTGGAAGAATAAATTTCTAGTTAAATTTCTAGAATGGTCAAGTGTAGATTCTAGAATGGTCAAGTGTAGTATCTGAATGAACATCTTGTAAAATTATTTAGATATTTTAAAATAGTGATAAAAGATAAAGATGACTAGATTTTTATCTTGAATAATCTAGATATTCTAGAGTAGTAAAAGATAAACATCACTAGATTTTTTCTTATAGATTATCTAGAATTTTTTCTAGATCCATCCATGAACAAGTATAAATAGGGATGATCATGTACATTTGTAACCATCCAAAAAAACAACCAAAAAAATAATCCAATTCAAGAAGGCTTCTTCCATAACAAAGATTCCATTTCATAGCTTTCTCTTCTTAGTTGAATCTTTCGATCTTAATTAAATGATCCGATCTTAGTTAAACGATCTTGGGAAGAATCTTTCGATCTTAATTATACAATCCGATCTTAGTTAAACGATCTTGGGCTAGCAGAAGGTTTCCCCAGCTACACCTTTCTTATGCTATTCTCTACAGAAACAGCATGGGCTAGCAGAAGGTTTCCCCAGCTACACCTTTCTTATGCTATTCTCTACAGAAACAGCATGGTACGTAATAGTGATTATATAATACTAAAAGAGAAATCATAGAATAATATGAGAAAAAATCATAGAATAATATGAGAAGAAGGTAACTGGAAAGAGATGAAATACTAATTAAGCCAAAGACTTCGACATAATTGCATTACCTATGTTGCTCCTACAATCACTATTTATCAATCCGAATTCCAAATATAACCACTTAATTTAGTGTTGCATGCTGTGTCAATAATGATCCAGGCCAATTCATAATAACTAGTGAGATAGTGTAATTAAATATTTTAGATGAATTATACCCCTATCATTTAAAATTATAATATAAAATCATAACTTATTGCATATTGTTCTTCGCATTTTCAAGAAATCTTTTCATAAGACTTCTTCACTGAAAATTTTAGAAACTCCTTGAGGGGAGAAGGTAGAATTTTCTATCAATTGAGAAGGGATCAAGGGAAAATAACTACACCAAAATTCTATAAAAGAACTCCTTTTATCGAACAATATCATGCAATTTTTTTTTAAAATATCTACTATTGTATATCTATTCTCAATTGTTTTATCTCATTGATTACATCCATCTTATATTGGGATTAAATTATTGGTCGAATTGGTTGACAATCTTTTAGGACCAATTAAATTAGAGAAAAGACATATTTCCCCCCGAACTTGTCCTCCAAATTCACTTTAGCACTTAAACTTAACTTTTATTTATTTACCCCTTAACATCTTTAAAGTGTATTTGTTTCACCCCTCAAAGCTGAATACCACTTTCTCAACGGAGAGTGGGTTACACACGCGCCATGTCAGTGCCAAATTAATGCCACATCAGTTCCAGGTCAATGCCACGTAGGAAATTAGGATTTAAAAAAAAAAATCCCACACATACTATTTTTATGTATTTTTGTTTTAAAAAGCAAAAAATATATATTTACTATTTATATATATATATATATATTAAATAATATATATATATATATATATAAATAATATATATATGTATATATTAAATAAAAAATGCCCCCACCCCCACCCCATTTTTATTTAAAAAATATATATTTTATATAATTATTTTTGTGCATTTATATTTTAAAAATAAAAAATATCCATGTACTATTTATATATATATATATATATATATATATATATATAATAAAAAATTCAACCCCCCACTCCCCCCACTCTTCTTCCCTTCCAGCCCCCCACCCCAACCCACCCCCCGTTTTTTCTCCCCTTCCAACCCCCCCTCCCGCCATTCTTTCTCCCCTTTCTTCCCTACCCCTACCCCACCCTTCCAGCCCCCCACCCTCCCCTCTTCTTTCTTATTCAAACACAAAAATACTTTCATCAAGTTAAAATTAATTTTTTTAAATTGTCTTACGAACAAAAAAATTCAAAAGTAAAAATCAAAAGAAATCTCATTAATGATAAGTGATTCAAAAATAAAATCATCAATATAATTTAATTTTTTTCTAAATTTTGAGGGAGTTGGATTGAAGGTTGGGATGGTGTTCAATGGAGAAAGTTATTTAATAGTGTTTTCATGTTTGTTCTTGAGTGGTGTTAATGGAGGAAAGTGAAAAAAATTAAAGGAAAGTGTTGTTCTTGGGTGGTGTTGTTAATGGAGGAAAGTGAAAAAAATTACAGAAAAGTGTTTGTAAATGGAGGAAAGTAAAAAAAATTTGAGGTTGTTAATGGAGGTTTGGGTGTTGTTGTTGATGATGATTTGAAGAAGAAAGAAGAAAAAAGTGTCCATTTTTTATTTTAATTTTAATTTTAATTTTTTTTTAAAAAATTTTAATTATATTTTAAATATAATATTATTGAAATTAATTTTTTTAATAAATAAACGCACCCCTTTTTTTAAAAAAATATCACGTCAGTTTTAGGAGTCAAACAAATACACTTTAAAGATGTTAAGGAGGTAAATAAACGTAAGTTAAGTTGAAGTGTTAAAGTGAGCTTGGAGGACAAGTTCATGTGGAAAAAGATGTCTTTTCTCATTAAATTACTTTAGTAAAGGCACATGATCTTTTTTCCAAACAAGCACCATTTTGAATAGTCACGTCCTGTTTCTGAACATGTATTTCTTTTTTGATGCTTGAGCTACCGCTACATACTTCGACAATATGTTTATCTATTTTATGTTAGAAGGAAATAATTCCACATCTTCAATACAAAATGATAAGGACCAAACTATGAAATGAAGAAACGGCGCAAAAAGGAAAACAAGAAATTAAAGAATGAAAAGAAAATCGATATAGATAGATACAAAGTAGGAAATTGAAAACAAATAAAGGGTATATCAAATCATAAATCCTCAATTCGATTACACTTAGTGAGCATCTAACTCCTATGTAGAACACAAGGAAATTGAACTCCCAAGTAACCAACATTTCAAATCGATTGTTCAACACAAGCTAATCCTAACTCTCACACTCTCAAGTGTATTCATAATAATATACAAAAACTACAAAAAAATAAAGAAGAAAACTATTCTTTATAGCCATGGGCTATTTATTACAATTATGGGCCAAAAAATGACCCATTTCAGCAAATTAGATATCTGCCCGCATAGATGGGACACATGTTGGTGCATTTCTGGGCCTAGGTGGCTCCAAATCATCAAATTAGGCACCTACTAGCGAAGACAGGTCACCTACTAGTGCATGTCAGGGTGCAGGTGGCTTCAGATCATCACTCAGCTCCTTTTGATTGCCCAATGACCTCCCCAATGGCTTCCTTAACTCCAAGCTACCCTCCTCACTTGGTATTATACTTTTGGGGATTTGAAAAGAGTCCTCCAAACATGTCTTTGTATCCTTAAAATATTCAAGTCTTGGACCCCTCTATGTTGGCCTTGAATTGTAGATATTAAAAGATTATTGCCGAGTTAGCTTATATCATTCTCTCCTTCCTGAAAAGGATTCATCCTCGAATTTGAATCCTGACAACACATGAGATAGACAAGCAACTAATATATCCTCAAAGCATGAGGGTTTGCACAAGGTTAGCAATAATATTTTCATGCCAAGAGGGCACACATTTGGTATACAACCAACTATCCTTCGTTTTTAATAAGAATAGCTTATTGTATATTGCACAAAGATGTTGGATATCATAGGCATCACGAGCAAAGAAACTACAAAGGTCTTAATGGAATCAAGAACTTCAAATGATGATATCACATTTAACTTTATTGTTTCACCTTCTCCCAAGAAGAGTACACCACAAAATGGTGCAAATAACACAAAAGATTCATTTGTGTCAACACGTTGAAAGACCCTTATACTTCTAGCTCTATAAGAAACAAATCCTATACCAACTTGGGTATCATCATAAGGAAAGAGATAGTACAGGAAGGAATCAAAATTACAAGTCTCATCCAAGTGATATCCATATGCAAGAGTACTAATTTGCTCAAGAAAGCTAGCAGGTAACTTACCACAAGTTGGGACAACCAAAGATGGAGCCAAGTCATTAGGGTGCAAATTACCATTCATTTCAAGAAAGCCCAAGCTCTCAAAAAATGCATTTTTAACTCAAGCATGACTATCATCATAGGTAAAGAGATATAAAAGAAAAGAGCTAAGAACGATATTGTCATCTAAAGTGCTCTCAAATATAAGCACACAAGAAGGTCAGAAGAGATAATTTACATACATCACATTTCTTTCCTTCAAGCAACTTCCCAAAAAAATGTGCATTCACTAATGGAGTCATGCTATTAGAAGAATTAGAGGATCGATAAGAAATCAATTCACTTCAAATTCATTATTATACCCAAGAAGTTAGGTTGCCTCTATTATCAAACTTTAGCAAATTCCTAAAAGTCATTCCTATTGCTTCAACTTGTCCAACCACATAAGTGTGACGAGGATTAGGAAATAAGAGTTAAGCACCAAGGACTCTTCGCAAAGCAATAACTAGATTGGGTAATTGCAAAGTCCATGCAATTTATGCATAGTTATCACAAATCACGAAAATGTTTGGGAGACGTTGATACTTTCATGATAGGACATAAAGTCATACAACTTTAAGAATTTTCCTACCAAAGGAAAAATATCATCATGACTCTAAGAATTACTTGGAATAAGAGGGTGTAGATAAATAACTTGGGAACAAGGCTTTGAGCTTGCTCTCTTGTCCTCCATACATGCATCACCCGTACTTTCCCTTTCGTGCAATGACTGGGACCATTCTTGGTCCTCTTGATTCTTTGTAGGAGGTAGAAAATTCCTTCTTTCGATCCTTGGGGTTAAATGTTTCACCCCTTGTCATCAAGTATCCATCAATCCTTAGAAGTTGTTTTAGAAACCTTTATTCATCAACTTCGGAGTTCTTAGATGGGAACGGATCTAGGCTTTCAATCCTATGCTCGTAATAGATTTTCTTTGAATTCTCATATTGGAGCATTTGCTCATGATCCTATAAAAGAGAAGTATTGATACAAGGTAAAATGTTAATACCATGGTTAGAATGTAACAAGGGCTTGGGATTGAAAAGTTTCATAGCTAAGTGTTCCTTGTTTGCCTCCTCCAATTCTATTCTTGGCTCAACATTCACAACCAACTCCTCCTCTTAAGCCAAGTTTTTCTTTTCTTGCATAAGGCTATCTTCCATGCTAATGGTCTACCTTCTATAAAGGTTAGATGTACTTTCATACTTTCCAATATTCGATTTATCTCCTCAATTTGTTTCCATATAGACTTCAATGTCTTACTCTTCATGGGACTTGGACTTTCTTCGATCATGGTACCTAACAAGAAGAAACACTAACAAGAAAATAAACAAGTTAGTGTTAAGGAATCAACCTCACAATCTCTCAAAGTACATAACTTTGTTTGCCTCTCAATAGGTGTCGCTAGCATTGAAAGATCGTTTCTACTTCATTGAAAAACGTGGTGTCAATTACTGCTCGTGGTCGGAATAGATTCTTATTTGAAGATGAATAAATGACTTAAAATAAAATAATATACTTGAAACAAGAAATAACAACGAAACAAAAGAAAAGTGTTAAAGAAATGGACAAAGAAAGAAAAATAGACTCAAAGACTAATTAATCAACTAAGTAGATCAAATACTAACTGTTAATTAATTAGGAATCAAGAAATAAATTTAAGAATCAAGAATTGAAACAAAGATGATGGAACCTGAGGAAAATAAAATTTGAGGCTGTTGAGATGTGTTGGGGTGAGATGTTGGCGCAGGTCATGACATGTCATCGCAGATGGGGGTCGCATGTTACAAAATAGATTCTGAAAAATTGACTTGCATTAGGTCACCTGCTGGCATAGATGCCCACTAGAGAGCGCAGGTGTCCCGGGCAGACACCTGAAGCCTCCGTTTTCAAGTCTTTTGTGGACCCTCTTGTACTCTCTTTCCTAGTACCTTTCCTTTTTAGATTATTTCTTTGATATTAACACTTTCTTTTACTTTTCTGGGGCTCTTTTTGGGATCTAACAACAACTTTTATTGAATCTTTTTCTTGAAGATGTGAATTTCTTCAAGAACACCAAGAACTCAAAATTTTCAAACTAACTCATTTTTGCTCTGAATTGCATGAAATTTCAGATTTATGTTTCCTTCAACGTGGAGAAATTTCACACTCAAATATTCAAAATTTGTAAATCCATTTGTAATTTTCTTCAACTTCAAAGCTCAAAAATGGTGGATCTTCCAAAACCTCTTCAAATAACATCAAATTTCAGATATAAGGTCCTTTTATTATGAGAATTACTTTCTAGTAACCCTTATCCTTCAATTTCAACCCAAATTTGATAAATCTAAGAACCCACTTCATTTTTTTCTCAATGTTCAAGAACTCAACAATGAATTTCTCCAAACATACTCAAATCAAGTCCAAAATTCAGATTCCGACTCAAATAACCCCAGAGAAAACTAATCTAGTGTTGAAACTTCAAGAAAAACTCAAAAATCTTTTTGGGAATTTTAACTAAAAGCACTCTTCTTCTTTTTCTTTTCTTTTCTGTTGACTTTCTAAGGTAACAATAATCCCAAGATTAGAATCGTGGGAACGAAGAGTATATCAAATCCTAAATTCTCAATCTAATTAATTCTAGTTAGCACCTAACTCCTTCGTAGATCATAAGAAAATTCAACTCCTAGGTAACCAACGTTTCAACAAGATTGTTCAACACAAGATAATTCTAACTCTCACACTCTCAAGTGTATTCATATATGCAAAAATTAAAAAAAATGAGGAAGGCAACTACTATTTATAGGCATGAGCTATTTATTATAATTATTGGCCCAAAAATAACTCATTTCAATAAATTGGACATTCATCCACGCAGATGAGGCATCTGTTGGCGAATGTCAGGGCGCAGGTGGCTCCAGATCATCAAATTGGACCCCTAGTGGCACATGTCAGGGCGTAGGTGGCTCTAGATCATCAATTAGCTCCTCTTGATTGCCCAATGACTTCCTTCACTCCAAGCTACTCTCCACACATGCTATTGTACTTTTGGGGACTTGAAAAGGGTCCTCCAAATACGTCCTTGCATCTTTGAAATGATCATGACTTGAATTCCTTTGTGTCGATCTTGAATTGTACGTATTAAAAGATTATTGCCGACTTAGCTTGTATCAAATACAGTATGAAATTAAATTTAATTATTAATAATACATTAATTTTTGTAAGCCTCGAAATAATTCTTTGTTTTTTCTATATTTCTATAAACAACCTTTCTTTACCTCCTTCATTCACTTTTACTTTTTACTTTTATTTGTTACTGTTGACCTATTAAGAAAAGACAATTATTTATTTTTATGTTTATCGTTAATATTAATTCTTCAAATCATTTTTAAAATGCAACACTAGATATCAGTTAATTAATAAAAGTATTATCGTAAAATAGTCATAACAATTATTATTTTAGCGTGTCAAATTCAAATACCACAAAGTAATATGGTACGTTGGGAGAATTTTCTTGGGTTAAAAGGTTTTCACAGTCACAATCAAGAGGAGTTGATTACTGAGCTTTAATTTATCTGAAAAAATTAAAATACCCGTATCACCTCTTTCTCTTCTAATTACTTTATTGATTAGGATGGAATATTATATTAAATTAGGTGATTAAAAAGTACTTATCGTGATTCTAAATATATGATTAAGTTAGAATAAATAAATCTTGCCACCTTAATCATCCAACCAAAATGGAAAGGTGTCAAGCTACAACTTCCAAAACTTTTGTTTTAACAGCCAACAAAAACTTGCCTTAAAAGGTCAGATTACAAAGATAATATATTTTATAATTTAGCTGCTTAGTCTGAATCTATTTTCTTTTTATAATATAATTAAATTAATTACTCAATGCACCTCCTTCCATGATACTAGTTAACCTTGATCGAAAGAAGAAATTAGATGTTAAAAGAGGGATATATTTATCTTTACACATGCATTAACTTGAAATTCAAATGAAGTCTTACCCTAAATCTTTTGGTATAATCATTATTTTAGGAAAGAAAGGTGATATACTACGATAAATTTTTATTCATACTCCATGGTTAATAATTATATAATCATAGTTGAGTAATGTAATAAACTAAAAAGTATTAATTCTTTATGTTTTAGTGATAAATTTTGTGTTAAACACATGTTAGGCATATATTAATTTAATAAAAACAGTAAATTTGAATTTTGATTGAATTTTATGACACTTAAAATGCGACCTAATAATAATAAAATGGTTATAAGCTATGAGATATCAATATAAAATTTTAACAAAAATAAAAATATAATATAATCTTTTGTATCTATCCAAATATTGTTAGATAAATTTATCTAAAATTTATAATATGTATGAGATAACCTATATCTATGAGAATGAAGCGGTTGTTAAAAATTATGAGACTGTTCATTATAAATTTCGAACATGACGAAAATGTGTAGATGATTTTTAAATTTTGATAGATAAAATTATTCTATATTTATACTGTGATAATATTTATAATATTCTGTAAAATTAATTCAAATGTACGTACAGGAAACCTTATCGGAGCCACATGTATAGTGTCTGAGACCTTTAAGACATGACTAAAGCTTATATGATTCAAATTCTTGCTACCCAACAACTCCATTTTATTTGTTGCTAGCACCTATTAAGGACAAGTGTACATAAGCTCGTCAAAATAGACATTAATTAATGAATATATTTTAAATTAGTTTTGAAAAGACAAATTTGCAAACAACATTTGCTCAACAAATTTGTAATCAAAACGAGTACTTCCTCTCCTACCGAAAAGATCCATTTTAGGACACAAAAGTATGGGCTATGTGGAGCAAATCAAAAGTGATCACATGTGTCACTATCTAAAGGTATCCTCATAATTTTAAGAATCATATGCTCCATCTTTTTTTTAAAAAAATTCACAACAAACTAGCAAGTAGAATTGCCAAAGGTCAATTCCTTCCCCTTTTTTTAGAAAAAATAATTTGAAAAAAAAAAGTGTACACAGAACTTAAAAACTTTATTTACCTCATGAAAATAAAGATATTATATTTTAGAGATTCTTATCTAAAAAAAAAATCACATTTCAACTCAACTTATCGTGTTTTAAAACAGAATAAAATTGAATATAAAAAATAAAAAAAGTTTTAAAACCTTAATATTGATAACAATTTTATTATTTCTTACAACATCCGATTGAAATTCTATTTAAAATATGCTCGTTTTATTCTTAAATTTATAATGCTCCGTAAATATGAAGGGATAATACAGTTCTAAAAATAATTTAAATTTTACACATTTCCTGTACAAAAAGACAAATTAAAGGGCAGGCCAGTGCACCAAAACTATCGCTATGCGCGGTATTCGGAGAAGAACACACTACAAATATATATCGTACGCAACCTTTACTTAACCCATAACCTCCTGATCACATGGAGACAGCTTTACCAGTTATTCCAAAACTCCGACAAACTATTTTAATTAAATGAAGATTAACTACACTTAGTCGTATATTTCCATGACCAATATTGAATAACTGAAGAACCAAAACACACTATTATTCGAAACAACATAACTGAGAATTATCCTGGAATAATAGTGGTAACTTTAATGGAAAAAAGGAAGCTCTATCTAACAATCAACAACATTTCCTGCATAATTTCACACAAATAAACTTCCGACAGAATAAAATATACGAAGAATTTATCCCTTCGTAAAATAGAGAGAGCATTTTCGATAGCCCTCTGATCAATCTAATCAAAAAATGAAAAAACATTAAGTAGATATAGAAGATAAAAAAACATCTTAGATCCTTATTATTCATTGTTCTTGGGTTTCAATTCCATGAACATTTAACAGTAGCTACAACAAATAAACAAAAGAAAACATACTTTTCTGTTGCAAAATTACTAAAGCAGACCGGGGTAGTTGCTCAGACAGTGAACACCCTAAATAATACTGAAGTCAGGATGAAGAAGACGATCCATTAGTGGAAATATGAAGATGAAGCTCACAATTACTTGTACTATTATCATTGTTGTTGTCGTTGTGACGATGATTATCTTCATTGCTACTTGTACCACCATTCATATTAAACCCATTTTTGTTCTCAAAACTATGTACTTTTTTCCCAAAAGTATTCTTATTATTATGCATCCATACTCTAAGTACCCCTTTACCAACTCCTACTTCACGACAAAATTCATCAACAGCAACTTCATCAACCTTCTGTAACTTCCACCCTAATTTCTCCGAAAACAAATGCATTTTCTCCTTCTGTTCTTGTGTAAACTTTGTCCTAAACCTCTTTCTCCCACATGGCTTTTCTGCTTTTATAGGTTGAGGTTGAGGTTGTGGTAGTGGTGGTGGTGGAGGTGGAGATGGGGAGGAAGAAGGGGAGGAGGAGGGGGAAAAGTGGTGGATTGGTGGCAGAATATGGTGGCGGAAACTGATGAAATCTTGATTTTCCGATGGTTCACGGCGGTGGAAGTTACGGTGGCAGCCACAAGCAGCACATGATAGTGAAATGGGATTGGATTGTGTGGATTCTGGTGAAGCTATGAACTCACCACAGCCATCTACTGCGTGTCCACCTATACTTGCTGCATGATTTTTCAGACATTCTTTGTATGTCACCGCCGTAGACGATGGTGGTGCACATGGTGGTTGGCGGTTGTGGTTGTGATTGTGGTGGTGATTCTTGAAAGTGAAGTTGGTGAAAGATAGAGGTTTGATTAATGGTGGGGTATCAATTTCTGAATCTGGGGTTTTGGTGGGGGTGTGGCTAGGCGTAGGGGTGGGGTTGTTGGTGCAAGTTAAGTCCATATTGGATGATTTTGTGTTTGCTCTAAGGTTTAAAGATATGTGTGCTTGTGTGTTTTTCACTAATTTGATAAATTCTTGAAACAAAATGACCAGATAGCTAAAGAAGAAGAGGAAAATAAGAGGCGAGCGATATTTCGTAGAATTAATCAAGACATGTGATAAATTGATTCGGTCATCACAATTCACAATTAAGTGAAAAAGAGTAAAATGAAATAATTAATTGCTATGTTGATTAAAACTGAGAAAGGGGGTGTATGGAAATGGGGCTTTGGTAATTTGTTTTGGTTGGTTGAGTTTCTCTTCTTCTCTGTGTTGATTGTGATTGAAGAATACATATAGAAACTATAAGACAAAATGTTCTTGGACAAAATGAACAAAGAACCATAATGTAAGATGAAAGAGGAGAGAGGGGGGGGGGGGGGTAGTATATATTGTGGTGAGGGGTTCAAAAATTAATGAAAACTTAAAAAGGTGGGAAGATAAGAATGTGATAATTACATGCAGACACCATAAAGGTGTAGCTATGGGGGGAAATTAATTAAGGGGTGGGGTGTCACAGTAGTTGATTTTTAAGCAGTCCTAATTAAATCAAAGATTGGACATGGTCAAAATTCAAGCTTATCAGCTTTGATGATTATCATGTGAATTTCTGTCATGGTTTTTACACGTGTCTTATGATGAGAGAATTAGATTAGTTAACCACTACCACTTGATTGAGGTATATATAGTAGGGGTTTGATCATAAAAGTAAAAAAATTTAAAGTTGGAGTTGGAGTTATGTTTGATCATGTATTTTTAAAATATGTTTTGATTTTAAAAAATAAAAATCTAATTTAATTTTATACCTCAAATTTTTTAAAACTATCAAAATTGTCCAACTAATTTATTTACTGATCCAAATATATGAGCTTTAAACATTTTTAAAATAAAATTTATATATTTAAAAATCTATTACAAAATAAGATATACTAATCTATTACAAAATAAGATATACTATAAATTATAATTATTAATAATTTAAAATATTTCAAATAAATATAAAAAAATTGATAATAAAAGAACTTGATAATTAAACTCTCAAAATTTCAAGTGTGTCATTGTAAATAGAAAAAGAGAGGGTAGAAGATAAAAGACAAGATCAAATAATTAGGCATTAAACTATGGTGATAAATTCATAAAATGACGTTATGAATTTATGCGACATATAAATTTTATGGTTCAAATAAATTTAAAATAATGGAAGTCATATATAAAATATTATACTTTTTCTTAATTTTTTTGGCCATATCCGGAGAAATGGGGTGAGACAAGAGAATAACAATGTTGCACACTACTAATGGAACTTGAACCTACTTCAAATGCGGAAGACAGAAAGCTCACGAACTAAACTAACGCCTCACCTTTTGATTTGCACTTGGGAATATAAGACTATTTATATAATAACGGTTATTTAAATTAATTGAATTGTAATTAATTTTATATAATAAAACTATTTAATTATTAAACTGATTCATTTTTTGCATTGATTCATGCTTTTAAGATATATCTTTAATTTGAATAACAAATTACGAAAATTATTTATTTATTAACATTTGAAAAGATAATATATATATATATATATATATATATATATATATATA